>NC_057802.1:546264058-546264860 GCF_018294505.1 Triticum aestivum
AAAAACAAAACGATTCCCCCCTGACTGCTGGGACCCAGCAGCTACACCTTCGCATGCAAGGAAGTGCGTTCGGGCAAAAACAAAAAAAACAAAACGATTCGCCCCCCTGACTGCTGGGACCCACCAGCTACATCTTCGCAGGGAAGGAAGTGCCTGACAGTCGGGACCCACCTGGTCGAAGCGTACGTAGCGTTGTCATTCTGGTCACGAACGTGTACGTACATATATACTGGTCGATCTAGAGGCGCGCACGTGTCGTAGTAGAGGCGCGTACGTGTCGTAGTAGAGGCGCGCACGTAGCATGTACACGTACGTACAGCGGCCAGGGTGCAAGAAAGAAAATACGGCCACGCACGTACATACCGGCAGGGTCTCGAACGCCTACTCGCGCATACGTACGGCCAGGGCTCGTGTACATGGCTGGGTCGGAACGGAGAAACAGCGTTGTCGTCGTGTTCATGGGGGGCAACGGAATGCGTCGTGTTCATGGGGAGGCAACGGAATGCGTCGTGTTCATCGGGAGGCAACGGAACGCGTGGGAGCCAACCGGCTGGGTCGGAACGGAATGCGTGGTCGTGTTCATCGGGAGGGCTTGGACGGAACAGGCGATGGAAACGAGGCCTGGCGTACCGCAAAACGGAGGAAACGGACCTCCTATGTTCGGAACGGGGTCCTGTTGATCGGGAGGGGTGTGGCGTACCGCAAAACGGAGGAAACGGAGCTCCTACGGTCGAAACGGGGGTCCTGTTGATCGGGAGCGGTGTGGCGTACCGCAAAACGGACGAAACGGACCTCCTACGGT
>NC_057802.1:546265105-546304214 GCF_018294505.1 Triticum aestivum
CTCCTACGGTCGAAACGGGGGTCCTGTTCATCGGGTGGGGTGTGGCGTACCGCAAAACGGACGAAACGGACCTGCTACGGTCGAAACGGGGGTCCTGTTCATCGGGAGGGGTGTGGCGTACCGCAAAACGGGACTCCACGGGATACTGTTCATCTCCACCGTCGACCTCCTCCAGCGTCCACGGGCTACCGTCGACCTCCTCCAGCCTCCACGGGCTCCTGTTCATCCAGCCTCCACCGCGCGCTACTCCACCGGCTACTGTTCAACCACCTCTCCACGGGCACCCCTCCACCGTCTACTGTTCATCCAGCCCTCCACACCACGGGGTCCTATTCATCCAGAGGCAACGCCACCGCTCACTGTTCATCCAACACCCCCCCGCAATGCTCACTGTTCATCCAATCGATCGGCTTCAGTTAGCAGCAGTAGCGAAGGAATTGCTCGATCGGGTTCAGTGAACAGCCATCGATCGATCGCTCGGGTTCAGTAACGCGTAGCCTGCAGTGTAATCGCTCGGGTTCAGTTAGAGCCCAACGCCTCGCTCGGGTTCAGTTAGAGCCAACGCCTCACACACACGCGTGTACGTGTACGAGAGAAACGCGCATCGCTCGGCCCCCGACCTCCCACCGTAACCGGGAACTCCCCAAAATTTTCCTCCCCCTCACTTCTACCACGGTTTTTTCCGTCATGGACGGCCCAAAGAATGTCATGCAGCTGCGTCTCTGGCCCGCCCAGGACGAAAAGCCCATTTTCTGTCATGATTTTTTGTCATAGAAGTAGGAGCCCACCACATCTATGATGATACCGGGTTTTGTCACAATTATCGTCACAGAAGTGTCATATGTATGACAGAATTTTTTTCGTTCGGCCCAAAATGTCACGGATGTGTCTTTTTTTTGTAGTGTATAAAGTTATCCAGGTGTGGTTGAATTGACAATTTAGCTGCTAATACTTGAGAATATTCTTTGGCTCCCCTTGTGTCGAATCAATAAATTTGGGTTGAATACTCTACCCTCGAAAACTGTTGTGATCCCCTATACTTGTGGGTTATCACACCTTGTTTACTTTTATTACTTGTTACCCGTTACGGTTTGTCTTATCACAAAACTATCTGTTACCGATAATTTCAGTGCTTGCACAGAATACCTTGCTGAAAACCACTTGTCATTTCCTTCTGATCCTCGTCGGGTTCGACACTCTTACTTATCGAAAGGACTACAATAGATCCCCAATACTTGTGGGTCATCAAGACTCTTTTCTGGCGCCGTTTCCGGGGAGTGAAGCTCCTTTGGTAAGTGGAATTTGGTAAGGAAACATTTATATTGTGTGCTGAAATTTACTGTCACTTGTTACTATGGAAAATAATCCTTTGAGGGGCTTGTTCGGGGTATTTTCACCTCGACCGGAAGAGCAAAGAGTTGCTCCTCAACCTACTGCACCTACTAAAAATATTTATTACGAAATTCCTTCGGGTATGATAGAGAAACTGATAGCTAATCCTTATGCAGGAGATGGAACATTACATCCCGATATGCACCTAATCTATGTGGATGAAGTTTGTGGATTATTTTAGCTTGCAGGTATGCCGGAGGATGTTGTCAAGAAGAAGGTCTACCCTTTATCTTTAAAGGGAAAGGTATTGAAATGGTATAGGCTATTGGATGATATTGGATCATGGAACTACAACGATTGAAATTGGAATTTCATAAGAAGTTTTATCCTATGCATCTGGTTCATCGTGATCGGAATTATATATATAATTTTTGGCCACGTGAAGGAGAAAGTATCGCTCAAGCTTGGGGGAGGCTTAAGTCAATGTTATATTAATGCCCCAATCATGAGCTCTCAAGAGAAATTATTATTCAAAAAATTTATGCTCGACTTTTTCATAATGGTCGATCCATGCTCGATACTTCTTGTACTGGTTCCTATATGAAGAAGGATATTGAATTCAAATGGGATTTATTGGAAAGAATTAAATGCAACTCTGAAGATTGGGAACTCGACGAAGGTAAAAAGTCAGGTATAAACCTTAAGTTTGATTGTGTTGAATCTTTTATGGATACCAATGTTTTTCGTGATTTTAGCACTAAATATGGACTTGACTCTGAGATGTTGATAACCCACAAGTATAGGGGATCGCAACAGTTTTCGAGGGTAGAGTATTCAACCCAAATTTATTGATTCGACACAAAGGGAGCCAAACAATATTCTCAAGTATTAGCAGCTGAGTTGTCAATTCAACCACACCTGGATAACTTAGTATCTGCAGCAAAGTATTTAGTAGCAAAGTAATATGGAAATAACGGTAACAGTAGCAAAAGTAATATTATTGGGTTTTGTAATTGTAACAGTAGCAATGGAAAAGTAAATAAGCGAAGAACAATATGGGAAAAGCTCGTAGGCATTGGATCGTTGATGGAGAATTATGCCGGATGTGGTTCATCATGTAACAGTCATAACATAGGGCGACACAGAACTAGCTCCAATTCATCAATGTAATGTAGGCATGTATTCCGAATATAGTCATACGTGCGTATGGAAAAGAACTTGCATGACATCTTTTGTCCTACCCTCCCGTGGCAGCGGGGTCCTAGCGGAAACTAAGGGATATTAAGGCCTCCTTTTAATAGAATACTGGACAAAAGCATTAACACATAGTGAATACATGAACTCCTCAAACTATGGTCATCACCGGGAGTGGTCCCGATTATTGTCACTTTGGGGTTGCCGGATCATAACACATAGTAGGTGACTATAGACTTGCAAGATAGGATCAAGAACTAACATATATTCATGAAAACATAATAGGTTCAGATCTGAAATCATGGCACTCGGGCCCTAGTGACAAGCATTAAGCATAGCAAAGTCATAGCAACATCAATCTCAGAACACAGTGGATACTAGGGATCAAACCCTAACAAAACTAACTCGATTACATGATAAATCTCATCCAACCCATCACCGCCCAGCAAGCCTACGATGGAATTACTCACGCACGGCGGTGAGCATCATGAAATTGGTGATGGAAGATGGTTGGTGATGACGACGGCGAAGGATTCCCCTCTCCGGAGCCCCGAACGGACTCCAGATCAGCCCTCCCGAGAGAGTTTAGGGCTTGGTGGCGGCTCCGTATCGTAAAACATGATGAATCCTTCTTTTTGTTTTTTTCTCCCCGAACACGAATATATGGAGTAGGAGTGGAGGTCGGTGGAGCTCCAGGGGGCCCACGAGGCAGGGGGGCGCGCCCCCACCCTCGTGGCAAGGGTGTGGGCCCCCTGACCTTGATTCTTTCGCCAATATTTTTAATATTTTCCAAAAATAAGTTCCGTGGAGTTTCAGGTCATTCCGAGAACTTTTGTTTCTGCACATAAATAACACCATGACAATTCTGCTGAAAACAGCGTCAGTCCGGGTTAGTTCCATTCAAATCATGCAAGTTAGAGTCCAAAACAAGGGCAAAAGTGTTTGGAAAAGTAGATACGACGGAGACGTATCAACTCCCCCAAGCTTAAACCTCTGCTTGTCCTCAAGCAATTCAGTTGATAAACTGAAAGTGATAAAGAAAAACTTTTACAAACTCTATTTGCTCTTGTTGTTGTAAATATGTAAAGCCAGCATTCAAGTTTTCAGCAAAGATTATAACTAACCATATTCACAATAACTCTTAGGTCTCATGTTTACTCATACCAATATCATAATCAACTAGCGAGCAATAATAATAAATCTCGGATGACAACACTTTCTCAAAACAATCATGATATGATATAACAGGATGGTATCTCGCTAGCCCTTTCTGAGACCGCAAAACATAAATGCAGAGCACCTTTAAAGATCAAGGACTGACTAGACATTGTAATTCATGGTAAAAGAGATCCAGTCATAGTCATACCCAATATAAATTAATAGTAATGGAGTCAAATGACAGCCGTGCTCTCCAGCTGGTGCTTTTTAATAAGAGGGTGATGACTCAACATAAAAGTAAATAGATTGGCCCTTCGCAGAGGGAAGCAGGGATTTGTAGAGGTGCCAGAGCTCGATTTTGAAATAGAGATAAATAATATTTTGAGCGGCATTCTTTCATTGTCAACATAACAACCGAGAGAAGGCGATATCTTCCATGCTACACACATTATAGGCGGTTCCCAAACAGAATGGTAAAGTTTATACCCCCCTACACCAACAAGCATCAATCCATGGCTTGCTCGAAACAACGAGTGCCTCCAACTAGCAACAGTCCCAGGGAGAGTTTTGTTTGCAATTATTTTGATTTGATTTGCATAAAGCATGGGACTGGGCATCCCGGTGACCAGCCATTTTCTCGTGAGTGAGGAGCGGAGTCCACTCCTCTTGAGAATAACCCGCCTAGCATGGAAGATACGGACAACCCTAGTTGATACATGAGCTATTCGAGCATGCAAAACAGAATTTCATTTGAAGGTTTGGAGTTTGGCACATACAAATTTACTTGGAAGGGCAGGTAGATACCGCATATAGGAAGGTATAGTGGACTCATATGGCATAACTTTGGGGTTTAAGGGATCGGATGCACAAGCAGTATTCCCGCTTAGTCCAAGTGAAGGCTAGAAAAAGACTAGGAAGCGACCAACTAGAGAGCGACTACAGTCATGAACATGCATTAAAATTAATAAACATTGAGTGCAAGCATGAGTAGGATATAATCCACCATGAACATAAATATCGTGAAGGCTATGTTGATTTGTTTCAACTACATGCGTGAACATGTGCCAAGTCAAGTGACTTGAATCATTCAAAGGAGGATACCACCCCATCATACCACATCACAACCATTTTAATAGCATGTTGGCACGCAAGGTAAACCATTATAAACTCCTAGCTAATTAAGCATGGCATAAGCAACTATGATCTCTAATTGTCATTGCAAACATGTTTATTCATAATAGGCTGAATCAGGAACGATGAACTAATCATATTTACAAAAACAAGAGAGGTCGAGTTCATACCAGCTTCTCTCATCTCAATCAGTCCATCATATATCGTCATAATTGCCTTTCACTTACACGACCGAATGAGGTGAATAATAATAATAGTGCATGTGCATTGGACTAAGCTGGAATCCGCGAGCATTCAATAAATAGGAGAAGACAAGGTAATATGGGCTCTTGGTTAAATCAACAATAATGCATATAAGAGCCACTTCAACAGTTTAATTATGGTCGTCTCCTATCGACCCCCAAAGAAAAGAAAAGAAATAAAACTATTTACACGGGAAAGCTCCCAACAAGCAAAAGAAGAACAGGAAATATTTTTGGGTTTTCTTTTTTAATTATTGCTACTACAGCAAGAATTGTAAACTAACTAAAAGCTACAACTAATTTTTGTTTGTTTTTCTTAAGGTTTATCAAACACACAAGAAGAAAACTGGAGAAAGAAAATAAACTAGCATGGATATTACAGTGAAAGAGTATGAGCACCGACAACTAGCAATGAGTGTGTGAACATGCATGTAATGTCGGTGAGAAATACGTACTCCCCCAAGCTTAGGCTTTTGGCCTAAGTTGGTCTATTGCCACGGCTGGCCTGGCGGATATCCATAGTTGTAACTGGGGTTGTACTGAGAAGATGCCTTGAATTGCCACTGGTTGGCAATCGCCTCCGGATCCCACTGGTAATTAGACTGTCGTGGAGGATCAAATTGTTGTTCTCGCTCTGGCTCTGTGGCTGGTGTAGGGTTCCGGTAGGCGTGAATGGTCGCCAGCGGAACGAGTTACTGGCCTGCAGATAAATCAAACAAGGAAGGAGCAGGCAAGGTAATAGTCTCAGGGTGATGTTTATCAAAGAACAATTTGTATTTAAGCGCCCCTTCCGTATTCTTAACAATAAAATCATGCGCTACCATACTCTTATAATCTAAATAAATAGTAGGCAGCAATTTATCTTCTTTTTCATAGTGCCTAATAGGAATGTTATAGTATGCAGCAAGGCGTGAAGCATAGACACACTACAAAAAATACACTTCCGTGATGATACGTGTTTGTCACAGTAGGTCGCATTTTCTGTCAGGCATGTACATCCATGACGATTTTATGACAGAATCAAGATAGTCATACATGTGCTGTCATAGAAGTGTTCCATGACATTACCACAATTATCATCACGTAAGTGTCCACTTCCATGACGATAAATCCCGCGTCACAGAAGTGCTTTCGTCAAGGGTGACCGACACGTGGCATCCACCGTAACGGAACGCCGTTAAGCTATCGGGTCGGGTTTTGGATCCGATAACCCGTTAACAGCCCTGACGAATGGGGATTTTCCACGTGTAAAATCATCATTGGCTGGAGGAAACACGTGTCGGCTCATCGTTGGGACAAATGTCATCCACTCATTGGACAGAAGGCGCCTATGATACGTCGACACGTGGCACGGCCCAACAGAGGCCCATTCCTGTGAAAAGGCCGACCCGTTTGACTTGGTCAAAAGGTGGCGGGCCGGCCCATGTAAAGCCTGTTAACGGCCTGTTCGCATATAGCCCATTTACAGCCCGCTAACCCAAGGCCCGTTATGCCCTATCCGAATTAGGCCCAGTCGCGTCATCTGGGCCACCCAATATGATTCCAGCCCATTTTCACTTCTGGCGCATGTATGGCCCATGACGTCTTTCGGCCCATATGAGGCCCTATGTAACTCCTGGCCTATTAACGGCCCGTGGTAAAACTGGCCCGTAATGAACAATGTATCACTTTACACCCATTAACGGCCCGTGGTGAAACTGGCCCGTAATGAACAGTGTATCACTTTATACCCATTAACGGCCCGTTATTCCGTTGGGCCGTTTCCAGCCCATGTTATCCTTCGGCCTTCTCAGAGCCCATTTATTCTTGGGCTCATTTCTAGCATTCGTTTACTTACGGCCCGTTACTGTCATTTTCTGCTTGTGGGCCAAATTCAGCCCGTGGTTACAGTCGGCCCGTTTGTGGTCCGTTAATACGTTGGGCCGTTTTCATAGCGTCATCAAATACGGCCTATTAACGATGGCCCGTTATGGTCGGCCCATGAACGGACGATTCCAACTCTAGCCCGTTTACGGCCATAATGCGGCCTGTTATTGGCCCATGTTTGGCCAATCGATCATACTGCCCGTATAAGGCCCATTGATGATACGGCCCGTAGAAGGCCCATTGTTTCTACGGCCCGTGGAAGGCCCACTGTTTCTACGGCCCATAGAAGGCCCACTGTTTCTACGGCCCGTAGGAGGCCCAGTGTCACTACAGTAAATATTAGCCCATGGTTATTGTGGCCTAGTTTTAAAAAATAGGTTATTGCAGCCACTAGCAAACCGCGGAAAAAGAACTACAATGACTACAAGCAAACAAATAAACAAGACAACAAGGAAATAAATAAGCAAGCAACTTACGCTAGGCTATCACGGCTATCACACATATTACATCCACTGGGCATCAAAGTTCGCCACCATTGCAAATAAATGCGCCGACAAAAGAATATACAAAACTGAGAGCACTTCAGAAGGCACTAGGCCTGGCCACGTCGGGCCCCCCCAAACAGCTGAAGAAGCTGAGTAGACCTCAGTTGTGTCAACGATAGATGCATCAACACTAGATTTAAGGCATGATGATGCGCACGGCAGTCCTTTGACATCTTCATTGCATCTTTGACTTCAAGTCGGAGCTGAGCTGAAGCAAGCCTTTCCGCTTTAAGTTGAGACTGAAGAAGTCGAACTGATTGAGGCAGCAACTGCACAGAGGTTGTCTCACACCTGCTGGTGAGTAGCTTCAACTCACTTTCTTCATCAAGACAGGACCTTGGGGTCATCTCGCTGTCCTCAAGATGGTTTGGCTCACTATCTTCCCTAAAGTTCTGCCTGGCGTAAGAGATACGAGTTTGAAAGAGAAACAAGGAGACACGTAACAGGTTTCACAATTATATAAGCAAATAAATGGATCTGTTCTGCATAAGGAACATGTTTTTACAACTACAATTTGAAACTGGTAGTTGTTGCAAACATCCAATCAGATGTAAACAGCAAAGCAAACAGCAGTGGAGGAAATGATGCCTATCCAAATCTATACTAGAACAAAGTTTGAAGGCTTGAGAAGGATGAACTTACATTACATGTTAACACGGGCTAGACAAAGCCCTTCTCCATGTTGATGGAAGGATAATTCAATAAATTCCCCAAAGAAAATTCTTTATAAGCGTTGCCATTATTCTACATTTTGCAAAGAGTAAATATAGATCAAATAATATTGGAAGAAACAGAGGATAATGAAGCTCAGGTGCAGACTGATGATACATAATCAAATAGCAATTAATTAAGTACAGCGTTGCAAGGCAAAAGGGAGAGAGGTACTGACAAGAGCAATGCAGATCCCATTATTGTTTTGAGATCGTACGATCCTTTGAGCAAGGAGATTCATCTGAAATTAGTTTTCATACAAGAGAGAAGGTAAGGCACAAGCAGAAATTTAGGAGTTCAAATTTTGAATTGATATCATAGACAGTACCTGACGCTGGGCTCCCAACAGTTCTAATAGGGGTTTGGCCACTGGAGTAGGGGTAAAGTGTGGTACAATTGGGCCAGTGTTTTCTGTGGCTGCTGATCTATCTGATTTAACAGGTATCACTACCTTTTCCAAATACCTAGTTTGTAGTCCTTGAGGATCTGCACTCACCCTCTTCCTTTTGGACATCTATTACGAAAGAACAACATTTGACTGGAAAAACATAGTGTGACGACACATGGAATAGGTACAGAAAATGGATAGGTATGGCATATACTCATATATGATGCTTAAACTAAGAAGATGGTGTAACAAAGTAGAAGTAATGCAAGAGGTCAGATGCAAAATATGTGCAACCAATACAACTTTGCAAAGTTAGAGCAAGCACCTTGATGGGTGAATAAGATAGGCCATCCTCCACCATGCCAAGTTTGTTAGCCAGTGGATCGTTCCGCAATATTCCTCTCGTGCGCCCATTCTCATATTCATTTTGATAATGTTCAATATCTAACATGCATGAAAACATAAAAACAAGTGAGATTTTCTTTGTAATGCAGAAGTTATTCTAATCCAATACTGCCTCCCTGTAAACCCCTTTGTGCTATCTCTGCAATTCTTTTAAAAGATGCCATGCATGCTGTAATTTGTTGTGTGCATTAATATAATGTGGCCTACTACTCAAAATATGAGAGCTCCAGAAGTGATGACACTTCGCAGATGATAGCTTCAACATATAGTAAAGAAGAACTAGTCGACCTGACCTGACAGATTCAAAATATACTAAGGGAGAACAACTCGACCTGACCAGTCGACCGCAGGAGAAGAGTATCATCTTAAAGAAGAGCAAAAGAGCAAGCAGATTGAAGATATTACAAGTCTTTCAATACAATGTCGGTTGGCCACCCATGATGAACCAGAGCGCACGGAGAAATACAATTCTTTCCGGTCTCTCCATATGTGGCTCACATGCATTTCGAAACTAAAGTAGGGACATTTAGCTAACCAATTAAACATCTCTCAGTTTTACTAATATCAACAATAATATCAGATATGAATTTGTACAACTAAGCTTGTTTAGCTCGATGGGTGGAGCAGTGCTATTACGACACGAACCACATAGGCTGATTGTGGTCATCATAAAATGGGGAAAACATAAGCATGATGAGTACAGTGTTGACCGTGGAAGTGGGATGGTAGATCTGAAGCTGCAAACCGCGCAAAGGGGAGTTAGCAACCGATGTTTGATTTGAAATAACAACTAAGATTTGGTATGGACAAGAAAGTATGGTCAACAAGTGACAAAGAAATGCAATTATGCTGTCCTCTATATGTCGCGACATGCATTTGGAAATTCAAGTGGGAACTTTAGCTAACCAATTAAATGTGTCGGTTAACTAATATCAGTATCATATCACAATCATATTTGAACAACTAAGCTTTCCAATTCGGAGTGTTGTGTTGTTTAGCTTGAAGGGTGGAGTAATGCTAGTACGACCGAAAGCACCTTCGCAGATCATAGTAGAGTAGATAAAAGGGGAAAACCCTAAGCATCAAGAGTAAAATTAGGAAAGTGGAACTAGCTGGACCAGTGGGTGGCGCACATGCTTTTCGAAATGAATATAGGAACATTAGGTGACCAACTAAACGTTCTCTGTTTTAGTGATATGAGCATCATATCAGATTCGTATTTCAACACGTAAGCTTTGGGTTGAGGTCTTGAGGAGCAGTACTAGCACGACACGAAGCACCTACGATGATGGTAGTGAATATAAAGGGGGGAAACCATAAGCTTTACGAGTATAGTGCCCGTGCCATGGTGGATCTGAAGGTGCAAACTGGACAAAGCTACTTCGCAACCAATTTTTGCTTTCAACTAGCCACTACGATTTGGTACGGACAAGAAAAGTACAGTAAACAAATTACGATCTATTTTTCGGGTGAGATCAATAACTTAGGCACATTTGGAAGAGTACCACCTCTCTTGCGCAGCCGTGTAGGCCTATGCTGATACGTTGAGGGTGCTGCGGGTGCGATGGCTGTCTGCGGCGGGGAAGAAGACTTTAGACGGCAGACGGCCGGGTCGGGGGATATATCATGTTGCCGTGGACGAGGCGGTCGTAGGAGCGGCAACGGCAAGGTGTACGACGGCGCCGATGAAGCGAGAGGAGGCGATGAAAGGATCCTGGTCCAGCGCCGTGGATGAGAGACATCCATCTCTTGCAGTGGACGACGGGGTAGGGGTAGCGGCTCCGGCAAGGTGGAGGATGGGGTGGCGGACGGAGGAGGCTGGCCGCAGTGCGGAGGTTGTCGTGCCGCCGACGGTGTATGAATGGGCAAATGGAGGGGAGGGGGGATCTCAAACTTTGGGACGCGCTTCTCTGAAATGGGGGAAAGTTACGAACTTATCCCCCGTTTAAAATTTCGGACATCGCGTCGGTTGGGGATAGGACGGTAATCTCGCATCTCCCAAATATTTGCCGGTAACTATTTCGGGCTAGGAGAGGGTGTTTTGCCGCCCACTGTTGGCGCCCACGGTGTATGAACGGGGCTGACAGGTAGGGCGGTTGTGTCACGTCTGATGGAAGTTACACATCTGCCCCTATTTAAAATATTAGCCAACATCGATTTCGGACGAGGAGAGTTTGTTTTGCCGCCCACCGTGTATGAATGAGGAAATGGAGGAAGAGACACATGTCTTTCGGACGAGCTTGAATCAAATGTGTTTTGCCGCACACGTTTGGCGCCCACCGTGTCTGAATGGGCTCAGAGGCCGTCGTGTCACGTCTGATTGAAGTTACTAGTCTACCCCTATCGACATCAGTGTAAATCCGGTCGATAAGGATGTCAAGTGTCAGGGGTAGACAGTAATTTCCATCTCGCAAACACTTGCTTCGGGCAGCCCACAAATTATAGTGGGTGTTCAGCCGCTTCGTTCAAAACTTGGGAGAATTAGCATTCACGTTTGCCCTGGGACCTGGCAAACTAAATTCAAATCCAATTTGTATTCGATTACAAATATCCATAGATAATTATACGTTTTGTTATTTATTTCTTCAAAACCACAACAAAAATTTATTCCACCTTTATATATGATTATGATTTAGAAATGTCGTGATCTTCGAATTCAGTAGGTTGGATACACTCTGAGTCAAACAGTTATTTCATCCAATACAATATGCTCACACGAAAAACAGTTCACCTTATGTCAATCATACAAGTACTGAGGATTACCTCGCCTAAAAAATTCGGATCATTACAACACATGGACAACATAGGGGGTCTTGCAACATAATCCATTCAGAGACATGACACAACATGCAAGTACAATAATCTAATGGCAATTTCAACTGGTATCTAAAGAAGAACCGGGATTACCTTGGGCTTCAGATAGCAGAAATAGCAGGACCTCCTCCGTCTTCAAATGCAACATTCTTACTTCCTCCAAATCTTGGGTTGCTTGCATCATGCGTGCCGCTAATTCCGTAATTTCCAACCTCAAGATAAAGATTACCTCATTCATGGCAGCCACAGCATATCTTTCTGCCTCCTCAAGCACTATAATATATGTGCTCAGACTGCTCTCTGGCGGTGTTGCCTCTGAACTGCTACCATCTGGTAACATGGATGGCGCACTGCTTCCACAAATAGATTCTGGGGTTGTACATTGTGTCCTAGTGTGAACGGCAGCCTGAAAGGTTTCCGCTGGACATCAGTAAGAGATAGTTATCGTATGAGCCAGGCAGTAAGCTTACATGGTAAACGACGGATGAATTATTGCCGAGCATGGCAAACTATATTTAAATGGTTCGAAGATGCATCAACCGAAAAGAAATTAAAATGGTAAGATGAAACTAGGGATGTAAGTGGCAAATAAACGACATCCGCCAGTCCCATCTAGTTAGTTTTTGCTACCTCCCTAGTTCATTTTCCTCAAAAAACAAAAACTCTTTTGAACCATCATACCACTAGTGGACTTTAATCGGGATTAAGCGGGACCCAATTGACATCCCTACTTGAAAGGGAGTGTACAACCGCTATATTTAAGTTGCCAAGGCATCTAAGCAGTTGAAATAATCTGAGAAAGCACTTAACAGTGTGGCCTCATATAAACTACGAAGACAGTCTTGTGATGAAGTTGAGAGGAAAAGTTAAGGACTCAAATGAAATAGGCATGCATTTCTTTACGATAGTACAGTAGGCACTGCTGACATATTGGCCAACTCAGGTATAGCGTAACAACAAATAAGCATTCGAATCAAGCAATACAGCAAAGCAGACAACTGAACTATTTGTAATTCGGTAGGATTACACGTTGAGGGCACAAGCCAAGAAAGGAGCCCACTCGCAGCACATTTCACATGTACTAAAACACACTGGCTTACCATATGTTGCTGTGAAGCCTAGCTGCTATTGCAATGTTCTTTGAAGATATCGCCAGCATCCCGTGGTTGCAAATCTAGTTGTTGTAGTTTATTCTGCACCATCTATTTAGGTAAAATTAATTTTAATCGCATGCACTGGTCCGAATTGATCATCAATGGTTCATCTAAACTAATGAAAGAAGGGTGTGTGCATACACGACAATATATCTGCTTCCCTCTATTTTTATGCTTGTTCGAGGTGCCAGCCCCAAAAGAACAAATATTTTGCTTGATGGGGTTGGCAGTTCCATAATTAATAGAAGCATCAAATTAGTCATGCAACTTGGGAAGATCAAGAACACACAAACAAGTAATGAACAGAGGCTGGGAGCAGTGATGTAATAGCTAGCATCAGAAAATGTAGGGTAAAATGAACAAAAAGCAGCGGAACCAGATGCTAGTTTGCTGATGTGTAATTAAGCATAGAGAACATTAAGAAGTCTGATGGAACCAACAGGTGGCATCAGAACAAAACTAAAGCATATTAACTATATGTGCACTGGTATGTAATTTAGCACATGTAACATGTTCACTGCCAGAAGTATGGCCCTACAGGTGCAAGCAGAATAACGCGTCTCATGAAAAACTGAATGATGCCCTGAAGAATTTCAAAGGTGCGGTGCTTATGCTAGGAAAGTGAACGTAGGCGCCGGCCGTTGGATAATAGTACCTGATTCTCGGCGGCGTAAGGGTATCGTTGTCATACTTGATAGCTAAGGATCGTCGATGGTGCTCGTGTTGCGGTTGAGTTTGGGCCGGCTGTCGCCGTCGCTGAAGCGGCTCCGGTGCTACGGTTGCGACGCCTATCGACATACAAGAAAGCTCATCTGTGGTAAGTGAACAGTTGCATGATAAAGAGAAAAACCGAAGGAGTACAAATCGAAATAACCTGATGAGGCTGCGGCGTCGGTAAAGCAGGGCCGGTGGAGTTGAATATGGCGTCCGTGGAGCGGGTCCGGTGCAGTGGACGAAGGCTTCGGTGGGCGCGTTGTACAGTGCTTTCGGTGAGGCGAATCTATTGCGCCGGACGAGGGCTTGTATGAAGGGCCAGCGAAGGGGCAGACTAGGGAGTCAGTGAAGGGCCTATGCTATGGTGGACGAGGGCACCGGTTAAGCAGATCCGGTGTGGTGGACCATGATGGCGGTCAAGGAGATCTGGAGCGGTGGACAAGCCAGTCGCTGAAGCGGCTCCGGTGAAGTGGTGAGTTGGCAGTTGGGGGTTCCAAGGTGCGGAAGGTAGATCCGGCGGGGTGTGAGGTCCACCGCTGCGGCGGAGGACTAGATTCGGCGGCTTGCGGTGGTTGGGGGGGTCGGGGAGGGGAAGGGGAGGGGCTCTGGGGAAGAATGTTGGGGGCAAAGAGGGGAAAACAATGGAGTTACCAAAGCAGCCCTTTTCCGTTCATGTGGCAGGGGTAAAACAGGAATATCGCATGGCTAAACTTTCGGGCGCGTGATATTTCGATGTGAGCGGGAAGTTTGAAAGCTTTTGGCGCCTGAAATTATAAGTATTCTGCTCTCGTACGGCCGACTATGATATCATGGCCGGCAATTTGTTTGTTTGGCACGCAAAAAAAATGTGCGAGTTATCAATGTCTCCAACTCGAAACTTAGATTGTCCATTCAATTCAAATATGGATCATTGAGCTACTACAAGCAAATACCATCATACGGTCCAATTCAAATGAAATTCCAAATGTGTTTATCCTAAATATGATGACAAAAGCAAAAATGTGTATGTGTATGAATAAAGTGGATGATTATAAAGTTTGAACATGCCCGTATGTGTATATCTCTAGGTTTGATGTATGAATTTGAAATCACGAAATCCCGGCTTAAAAAATGTACCTCCGTTTAAATGAATTACAAAAGCTAATGATGGAGTCGAATTCCAAAATTCCAATCTTAGATTTGTAATTCTGGTACATCAAGGTACATCACGCATGTTCAAAAGTATCGTGATCTCATAGTACAAACTGTGAAACAAATTGATCAACCATGAGTGCACAATATCTCAATTACGCTAAAGTCCCTCAAATATAGACACCTCACTCTTTATCTGGAGTCACCCCCCCACCACACACACACACACATAGAGAAGTCGTTCTCTCCCCCAAACACCAACACACGAGCACATTAACACCCCTCTCTCTTGTAAAGTCCGGACTCCAACATAGGTCTCTATCACTTTGTCTCTCGGGCATGCACACATCTCTTCCCTCACTCTCTAGGTCTCCCGCTATCTCTCTTACCCAAGCACACGCACTAAGTAGAGTGTATATTTCCCATACACACAAAACGTCGCCCCCAAACGTCTATCTCCCTAGTTATGTGGTTCTCGCGCACTCACCTCACACACCACTCCCACTGCAAACAAGCACACTTTGTCTCCTTGTGCACCACTCTCCTCTTTGTATCTCTCCCACATGCGGACCCGCCCCAGCTCCTTCCCAGTATACATATATGTCGTAACTCTTTGCATAGCTCCCTAATGTATAATCATTCTCGATTTCGCACATTGTTCTCTACACCATCTATTCTAGATCTCTCATGAAGTCCCTATCACACACACGATGACTCGCTTCCCTTACGTCTCCGTTCATAGGCCAATTTCGGACAACATCAACATTGTCTCCCTATCTATACGGCATTTATGGACACAAACGACCCCTCTCGCCCCCTCTCTTCCTCTCTCTCTCTCTTCGTCGCTAGCTCTCTCTTTCTCTCGCTCTCATACCCCTCTCCCACACACACACTCGATGTCTCTTCCAAATAGTCTACTCCCCCCGCCCGCACCCATGCTATCTCGCTACTACACATGTCACACCATTCCCCCTTCCCTTATACTAGGTTTACATCATCAGTGGTCTCTCTACTCCACATACACTCTCTCCCTCTCACACACAAACGTGTGCACAAACACACACAGACACGCACAAACACCCATTTATCTGGATCCTCATCTCTCCTCATATCCGCATGTGTATCTCACACACTCACTCTATAATTATGTATATGTGTCTCCACGTTACACAGCCCAAAGCCCCATGTACATGTCTCTCTCTATCCTCCACAGACATAGACACAAAGAATCTGTTATCATTGCCTCAGTCTCTAATATATCACACACGCACACTGTCTCTCTCTCTCGCAAACACACTCAACAAGGGTTTCCCCGTGAATAACTTACCGTCTATTCATCAACAGTCATGGCAGTACGGCGAACACGAGACGTGAAAAAGAATAAATCTACACGTGCTTAGACCACCTAGTATGACTACTAGGACTAGAGCAAGCAAAAAAGCGCGCCGCCGTCACCCCCTCCTTGTCGGCGACGGGAAAATCTTTGTTTTACACAGTCGAGAAGTCATTGTGCTAAGGCCCCACATGCCGAGGCGTTGAATAGAATGTAGATGCTAGTTTACGGAAGCAAGTATCGATAATACGTTTGTATCTCCATACTTATATTTCTTCTCTTATAAAAAACCAAGTTGGTGATGATGGTACGTGTGCCATCTTGCAATATAGACCGTCCGATCTATATCTGACGGATGGAAATTAAACTAAAAGATACCCGCACCCCTCTCCACATTTCCAGACAAGGCCTTCCCTCGTTCATCCTTATCTCCAACAAACCTCATTTTTGAGCAATTAATAAAGGAAGCCTCTGGAACAAACTGGCCTGGTGGCCGCTGCCGGCGTCGTCAATCCCCATGCCTCCGCTCAGTCCGACCACCAACCACCACCACACCCCACTCCTCTTCACCTTATCTCATATTTCTCGAGATATCATTAGTTTTTACACAAGGGATTACTCCCGCAAGGGTCAATCACAACAAGTGTTTTATAAAAAAATGCATCTTGATGTTCCGTGCAATGCACAGATCTTGCTAGTACTCCTACACAAGACTAAGTTGGTGATGCTGGTGTGTCTGCCATCCGTCGTTTCTGACCATTAAAACTACATCTAACGATTGTGAGGTAAGTTGTTGCCTTTTCTCACCAACATCCCACTTGTCTACCAATTTGCAGAAAAATCCATAATTAGTATCTTAAAACCAACCACATCCCTCTCTGACCTCACCAAAACAGCCCAAGGAATATATTCTAATTGAAACATAATATATCTCTAGTGACATATGTATATCAAAATTAGAGTGTTTTGTACCAAGTTTGTGAATAAGTATTATTCTAATTATGATTCGTTGCAACGGACATGAACATTGCTAGTATTTCCAACCATGCATTTTTTTCCTAGTATTCCATAGTTTCGAGTTTTCCATCAAGATATTAGTCACTCATGGTTGATATTTACTTTCAATCATGTACACATATGCACTATGTAACTAGCCTTGCTTATTGGCTTCCAAAGCTTAACTTTCACTCCTACTTACAATATGTAGAGTATTTAACAAAAAACTACCACTTTCAACCAGCCCTAGGAAGAATCTATTATACAAAAAATAGCAAAAACATACCCAAAATTTCTTAATCCACGCCAAAAACTACCTAGTACTCTACCGATTAGGTTCGTTTAAACCCATTTATGACAGGGTTGGCCCACACGTCCGTGCTGACGAGGCAGCTTAAACCAACACATTTTGTTTGACCGTTGACACGAGGGACCCACATCTGACCTTCTATCCTGTTATTCCCACTCAAATCATTATTTTTCCTGAACATTACTTCAAACAGTACTGATGCGTGTTCGTCGGTGGCGCCGGTGATGAGCGAGTTGGCCGCCGCTCCGCCGGACGGGCCGGACGCCACGCTGGCCTCCGCACGGGTTGGCAAGCTGGCCCGAGCGTGGCTCACGAGCGAGCAAGCCGCCGCGCTGGCCTTCGCTCGAGCCAGATGGCTGGCCTTAGCGCGGCGCGCGCGAGCAAGCCGCCGCGCTGCCGTGCCAATCTAACTAGCAAACCTTGCAGACAAGAAGCTGGACGAAGCTATCTTGGCTAGCTAGCGGCCGCGAGCGCCGGACGGAGCTGGCATCCGGGCTGCCGCAACATGGGCTCCGCACCGCCGGCGGTTTTGACCTCGCCTTCTGCCGGCGGCGGTAGCTACGTCCCATGGCCGAGGATGACTTGGTGGACAGGCCAGAGGTAGGAGGTCCTCGAGGATTTTTGTTGGTAAGAGCATGTACAATGGTTGATAAGGTAGTCTTATCTTAAGTCTGCCACGTATGCAAGTGGTAGTAGTTTCTTGGCATTTTAGTGGTTTCTTGCATTATTAGAGCAAGTACAATAGAGCTGAGTCAACGGGCTATAAGAAATAAACTAGTATATTTCTGCTTAGTTGGAGGAAAGAGAAGAGGAGAGAGAAGGTAAGCGGGCTCTTCGTGAAGAGCCAACTCAAGCCCGTGCTCCTAGGCACTTTGTGAGAATGAGAAGTGGGCCACATAATAAAAAAGTAGTACACTCTTTTGATCTATTATTGCACATGTTGGCTATAAGATGGGCTGTACATGACATGGCACTGGCTTATAGCCAGCAGCTGGCTATACTATTAGCCATGCTCTTAGGGGTTTCTTGTAAGGAACAATGTACGTACTACTAGCGACAAAAGGCGATTCTAGGTTGCGTTGTACTCCAACGAGTACTACTAGTGGTCGCGGGAGTGTATACCTCGTTTTGTGGGTTCGATCCCGGCCGAACGCACGGCGGCCTTTTTTTTAAAATAGTACTACTACACTTCGCTGCGAGCCAATATTTTACACGGGTAATTTGAGTTTTGAAGTAAAACGGACGTGCGGCCCCACAATCTGGGTGCACTGCACAGCCTAACCACGTGAACGGGTTTTCCTTCCCAGCATCCCGTGGCTCGCGTGCTCGCCCTAGCTGCACCTCGCTTGCAGCTACCAGCTAGTAGCATATTTAAACTAGCGCCTCCCAATTAAGCCCGAGGAGCCGGAAAAGCCTGGTGGGGCATTGGGAACTGTGCAATATGGCTCTGTACGTAAAGTGCTCTACTACTACTCTGTAGCTTGTGGCGTTGCACGCATGGACTTCACTCCATTATTGGCTCTACTATAAAAGAAATTCCTCTTGACGTGTTTTTTTGAAACAAAGGCAAAAGCTTTGCTTCATCTCATTCATAAAGAAGGAACTACTAACAAAGTTCGACGAGATCCATTACACCTCCAATAATGGAAGTGAAAAACCTAGTCTCGCTGTATCAAATAACTCAAATGTTCTGCCCCCGCAGTAACCGTCGCTGATAAAAAGGCTGCTAGTGTGTGCGTGAGAGGAGCGGCTGAATAGAGCACCGAGAGTACCCACTAGGCCACTACGCAGGTGTACTTCCCCTGCATTGATAGTACAGCGATGGTTCTAGAGAACAGTAGTACCCTCCACTTCCAACTGTAGCTCCTTGGCCCTGAGATTCAAGAGTTCAAAACTGGTGCACTATAGTAGACTAGACTAGATGTACAGTACATCGCACTACTAGTTGAGAAAAGTAGTACTAGTACTGCTACAGTACGAGTACGTACTCCTCCGCCACATAATGTAAGACGTTTTTTGACACTAGTTGGCGTGTACAAAAAATGGCAAAAACATATCCAAAATTTCTTAATCCACACCAAAAACTACTACCTAGTGCCAAAAATTTCTTACTAGTGCTATTATTTACAGTATAATGCAATCCCATAACATTCCATAATGCTAGTACTAGTAGTAAATAATAGCCTCACCCCTTCGCTGAGGAACGATCTACAGTTGGAAGGGACGAGGCCCTGCGGTTACTATTCTCTTATCTCCTCCTCGCCAGTTCCCCTCACCCCGAAGAGAAGGCAATTCGTCGCTGCTCCCATGGATTTTCCAGGCGGTTCTCCTCCTCGTAGGGGTTGGGAGACCTTGGACGACGATCCTCTGGGAGAAATCGCACGCCGCTCCGACGTCCTCACCGCCGCAAGACTCGGTGCTTCCTGCACCAACTTTTTCAAGAAGCTGCTTAAACAGGCTTGGGAAAGGCCATTCTTGTTGGTCTTCCATGCGTCCTCGAGGAGAAGGTTCTTCTATGGGACAATCCTTCGAACAGTACACCGCTCCCTGGCCATGGTTGCACGTTGACTCCGCTAGAGTTTCCGACGTTGAGAGCTAGTCGGATTTTGTCCGATGAGCAGGTCAGTAATGGAGTTTGATCATGTAGTACTTAGTTATTCCATTTCCATACCGTAATTTCTCCGCTGCCCACCGTCTTATATATAGGTCTGGGTCAGTGCCAACGAAGATTGGCTTGCATTCCTCCGGCCGGATACCACCATCATTTTGCACAACATCCACAGCAGTGCGGCCGTTCCGGTAGACCCCTTCTCCACCATTGGGATCGGCCTTTCGGACTGGCTGGGCTTGAATACGTATGATGATGCCTACATGAGATTGAAGAAGATAGCAATTGCGAACCCGCCGACAAAGCGACGCGGCTACGATGATTACTATCTCATCGCGGTGTTCGACATAAGGATTGCCATCAATGCAAGAGGCAGTAACGGCAGAGGCTGGCGCATGTTGGCGGCGGCAGATTTGTACCCCTACACGTTCGAAGACGCCGTGCACCATCTAGGCCGCATCTTCGCGGTGACAAGCCAGGGGACTTGTTTCATCTGGTTGCCATCCTACGGTACGGGATATTACAAACGGAATGCACAAACCATCATTTGCATCCCTAACGGTACTCCATTATTTTGCAGGGACCAGTCATCCCCCGATCAAAATAAGATCGCCGATCCTGGATGTGCATTTGCATCCGCGATTCGGTCTAACCTGGAACCTTGTAGCTGACTTTGGCATATTGGGATCAACTATCTTAGCAGTCGTTACCCATGGTACCACTAATGTGCAACATGGTCACACAATCTACCACGATCGGACTGTCACCATCTACCCAGGTATTCCATTTTTTAACCCTCTCGCCTTCTCTTTCATTGTTGTACTAGTAGTATACTTTGTAGTACTAGTAGGAGTACTTTTTACCTTGGAGGACGCATATAGCTAGCTAGGCCCTTGAAGACTTGAACCCACTAGCTGCCACCATTTTTGTTTTTCCATGTCTTACTATCTCATCCATGTAGCCAAGAGTGGCTATATATAATAAGCCGGTTATTTTCCTTCCTCTATACCGGAGTAGTACTATTTGCTGCACAGTATTACTGACCGCCATATTTGAGCACAACATTATTATGCATGGACCTTGACTATGTACGTCACCATGTGTCCAGATCTGGGATGCCGCGTGTACTAGATGAACGGCGCCGAGTTCGACCCCCGTGATGCTACGTGGGTGCCGAGGAACACTCTTGGAGAGTACTCGCTTTTCATCAGGGACAGCTACCCCATTGTGAAGCGGATACCACCTTCCATGCACGACACGGAAGGCCTGCCGTTCATGAAGCATGGTTGTGTCTTCAGTGCGCACCGCCGGATGAACGACATGCTGGGACACGCTATCCCTGATTTATGCTGCTTCAGTTTGGATGAGTCTCCATCGTGTGGAACCGGACTAGAAAGCTGCGACAATGATTCCCGTTGCCCACTGCTATGGATCGTGCCATCCATGAAGAACACCTGGGACTGGAACCTGGAGGAGGACATGTAGCCCATCTATAACGTGTAAGTGGAGTACGGTAATTGTGTGAAGGAAATATGCCCTAGAGGAAATAATAAAGTATTATATATTTCCTTATATCATGATAAATGTTTATTATTCATGCTAGAATTGTATTAACCGGAAACATAATACATGTGTGAATATATAGACAAACAGAGTGTCACTAGTATGCCTCTACTTGACTAGCTCGTTAATCAAAGATGGTTATGTTTCCTAGCCATAGACATAAGTTGTCATTTGATTAACGAGATCACCTCATTAGGAGAATGACGTGATTGACTTGACCCATTCCGTTAGCTTAGCACTCGATCGTTTAGTATGTTGCTATTGCTTTCTTCATGACTTATACATGTTCCTATGACTATGAGATTATGCAACTCCCGTTTACCGAAGGAACACTTTGTGTGCTACCAAACGTCACAACGTAAATGGGTGATTATAAAGGTGCTCTACAGGTGTCTCCAAAGGTACTTGTTGGGTTGGCGTATTTCGAGATTAGGATTTGTCACTCCAATTGTCGGAGAGGTATCTCTGGGCCCACTCGGTAATGCACATCACTATAAGCCTTGCAAGCATTGTGACTAATGAGTTAGTTGCGGGATGATGTGTTATGGAACGAGTAACGAGACTTGCCGGTAACGAGATTGAACTAGGTATCGAGATACCGACGATCAAATCTCGGACAAGTAACATACCGGTGACAAAGGGAACAACGTATGTTGTTATGCGGTCTGACCGATAAAGATCTTCGTAGAATATGTGGGAGCCAATATGGGCATTCAGGTCCCGCTATTGGTTATTGACCGGAGACGTGTCTCGGTCATGTCTACATAGTTCTCGAACCCGTAGGGTCCGCACGCTTAAAGTTACGACGACAGTTTTATTATGAGTTTATGTATATTGATGTACCGAAGGAGTTCGGAGTCCCGGCTGAGATCGGGGACATGACGAGGAGTCTCGAAATGGTCGAGACGTAAAGATCGATATATTGGACGACTATATTCGGACTTCGGAAAATTTCCGAGTGATTCGGGTATTTTTCGGAGTACCGGAGAGTTACGGGAATACGTATTGGGCCTTATTGGGCCATACGGGAAAGAAGGAAAAGGGCCTCAAGGGTGGCCGCACCCCTCCCCTTGGTCTGGTCCGAATTGGACTAGGGAAGGGGGGCGCCCCTTCCTTCCTTCTCTTTTTCCCTTCCTCTTTTCCTATTCCATATGGGAGGTGGAATCCTACTAGGACTAGGGAGTCCTAGTAGGACTCCACACTTGGTGCGCCCCCTCCTAGGGCCGGCCTCCTCCTCCCATCCTCCTTTATATACGGGGGCAGGGGGCACCCCATAGACACAACAATTGATCCTTGAGATCTCTTAGCCGTGTGCGGTGCCCCCCTCCACCATATTACACCTCGATAATACCGTTGCGGAGCTTAGGCGAAACCCTGCATCGGTGGAACATCATCATCGTCACCACGCCGTCGTGCTGACGAAACTCTCCCTCAACACTCGGCTGGATCGGAGTTTGAGGGACGTCATCGAGCTGAACGTGTGTAGAACTCGGAGGTGCCGTATGTTCGGTACTTGATCGGTCGGATCGTGAAGACGTACGACTACATCAACCGCGTTGTGATAACGCTTCCGCTGTCGGTCTACGAGGGTACGTGGACAACACTCTCCCCTCTCGTTGCTATGCATCACCATGATCTTGCATGTGCGTAGGAATTTTTTTGAAATTACTGCGTTCCCCAACAGTGGCATCCGAGCCTGGTTTTATGCGTTGATGCTATGCACGAGTAGAACACAAGTGAGTTTTGGGCGATATAAGTCATACTGAATACCAGCATGTCATACTTTGGTTCAGCGGTATTATGAGATGAAGCGGTCCGGACCGACATTACGCGTACGCTTACGCGAGACTGGTTTCACCGTTGCGAGCACTCGTTGCTTAAAAGTGACCGGCGGGTGTCTGTCTCTCTCACTTTAGTTGAACCGAGTGTGGCTACGCCCGGTCCTTGCGAAGGTTAAAACAACACCAACTTGGCAAACTATCGTTGTGGTTTTGATGCGTAGGTAAGAACGGTTCTTGCTAAGCCCGTAGCAGCCACGTAAAACTTGCAACAACAAAGTAGAGGACGTCTAACTTGTTTTTGCAGGGCATGTTGTGATGTGATATGGTCGAGACATGATGTGATATAATTTGTTGTATGAGATGATCATGTTTTGTAACCGAGTTATCGGCAACTAGCAGGAGCCATATGGTTGTCGCTTTATTGTATGAAATGCAATCGCCATGTAATAGTTTTACTTTATCACTAAGCAGTAGCGATAGTTGTAAAAGCAATTAGTTGGCAAGACGACAACGATACTACGATGGAGATCAAGGTGTCGCGCCGATGACGATGGTGATCATGACGGTGCCTCGGAGATGGAGATCACGAGCACGGTGCTTCGGAGATGGAGATCACAAGTACAAGATGATGATGGCCATATCATATCACTTATATTGATTGCATGTGATGTTAATCCTTTATGCATCTTATCTTGCTTTGATTGACGGTAGCATTATAAGATGATCTCTCACTAAAATTTCAAGATAAAAGTGTTCTCCCTGAGTATGCACCGTTGCAAAAGTTCTTCGTGCTGAGACACCACGTGTTACTCGGGTGTGATAGGCTCTACGTTCAAATACAACGGGTGCAAAACAGTTGCACACGCGGAATACTCAGGTTAAACTTGACGAGCCTAGCATATACAGATATGGCCTCGGAACACAGAGACCGAAAGGTCGAGCGTGAATCATATAGTAGATATGATCAACATAGTGATGTTCACCATTGAAACTACTCCATCTCACGTGTTAATCGGACATGGTTTAGTTGCTTTGGATCACGTAATCACTTAGATGATTAGAGGGATGTTTATCTAAGTGGGAGTTCTTAAGTAATATGATTAATTGAACTTAAATTTATCATGAACTTAGTCCTGATAGTATTTTGCAAATTATGTTGTAGATCAATAGCTCGCGTTGTTGCTTCCCTGTGTTTATTTTTGATATGTTCCTAGAGAAAAATTATGTTGAAAGATGTTGGTAGCAAAGATGTGGATTGGATCCGTGATCTGAGGATTATCCTCATTGCTGCACAGAAAAATTATGTCCTTGATGCACCGCTAGGTGACAGACCTATTGCAGGAGCAGATGCAGACGTTATGAACGTTTGGCTAGCTCAATATGATGACTACTTGATAGTTTAGTGCACCATGCTTAACGGCTTAGAATCGGGACTTCAAAGACATTTTGAACGTCATGGACCATATGAGATGTTCCAGGAGTTGAAGTTAATATTTCAAGCAAATACCCAAGTTGAGAGATATGAAATCTCCAACAAGTTCTATAGCAAAAAGATGGAGGAGAATCGCTCAACTAGTGAGCATGTGCTCAGATTGTCTGGGTACTACAATCGCTTGAATCAAGTGGGAGTTTATCTTCCAGATAAAATAGTGATTGACAGAATTCTCTAGTCACCATCACCAAGTTAGTAGAACTTCGTGATGAACTATAGTATGCAAGGGATGACGAAAGTAATTCCCGAGCTCTTCGTGATGCTGAAATCGACGAAGGTAGAAATCAAGAAAAACATCAAGTGTTGATGGTTGACGAGACCACTAGTTTCAAGAAAAGGGCAAAGGGAAAAAGGGGAACTTCAAGAAGAACGGCAAGCAAGTTGCTGCTCAAGTGAAGAAGCCTAAGTCTCGTCCTAAGCCTGAGACTAAGTGCTTCTACTGCAAAGGGACTGGTCACTGGAAGCGGAACTACCCCAACTATTTGGTGGATAAGAAGGATGGCAAAGTGAACAAAGGTATATTTGATATACAGATTATTGATGTGTACTTTACTAGTGTTTATAGCAACCCCTCGGTAATTGATACTGGTTCAGTTGCTAAGAGTAGTAACTCGAAACGGGAGTTGCAGAATAAACAGAGACTAGTAAAAGTGAACAATGGTATATTTGATATACAGATTATTGATGTGTACTTTACTAGTGTTTATAGCAACCCCTCGGTAATTGATACTGGTTCAGTTGCTAAAGAGTAGTAACTCGAAAACGGGAGTTGCAGAATCAACTGAGACTAGTGAAAGGCGAGGTGACGATGTGTGTTGGAAGTAGTTCCAAGATTGATATGATCATCATCGCACACTCCCTGTACTTTCGGGATTAGTGTTGAAATTAAATAAGTGTTATTTGGTGTTTGCATTGAGCATGAATATGATTTGATCATGTTTATTCCAATACGGTTATTCATTTAAATTAGAGAACAATTGTTGTTCTGTTTACATGAATAAATCCTTCTATGGTCATACACACCAACGAAAATGGTTTGTTGGATCTCGATCGTAGAGATACACATATTCATAATATTGAAGCCAAAAGATGCAAAGTTAATAATGATAGTGCAACTTACTTGTGGCACTGCCGTTTAGGTCATATTGGTGTAAAGCGCATGAAGAAACTCCATACTGATGGGATTTTGGAATCACTTGATGCTTGCGAACCGTGCCTCATGGGCAAGATGACTAAAAACGCCGATCTCCGGAACTATGGAGGGAGCAACAGATTTGTTGGAAATCATACATACAGATATATGTGGCCCGATGAATATTGAGGCTCGTAGCAGGTATCATTATTTTCTGACCTTCACAGATGATTTGAGCAGATATGGGTATATCTACTTAATGAAACAGAAGTCTTAAACATTTGAAAAGTTCATATAATTTCAGAGTGAAGTAGAAAATCATCGTAACAAGAAAATAAAGTTTCTACGATCTGATCGCGGAGACAAATATTTGAGTTATGAGTTTGGTCTTCAATTAAAACAATGTGGAATAGTTTCACAAATTCATGCCACCTAGAACACCACAGTGTAATGGTGTGTCCGAACATCGTAACCGTACTTTATTAGATATGGTGCGATATATGATGTCTCTTACCGATCTACCACTATCGTTTTGGGGTTATGCATTAGAGACAGCTACATTCACGTTAAATAGGGCACCATCAAAATCCGTTGAGACGACGCCTTATGAATTGTGGTTTGGCAAGAAACCAAAGTTGTCGTTTCTTGAAATTTAGGGTTGCAATGCTTATGTGAAAAAGTTTCATCCTGATAAGCTCAAACCCAAATCGGAGAAATGTGTCTTCATAGGATACCCAAAGGAGACAGTTGGGTACACCTTCTATCACAGATCCGAAGGCAAGACATTCGTTGCTAAGAATGGATCCTTTCTAGAGAAGGAGTTTCTCTCGAAAGAAGTGAGTGGGAGGAAAGTAGAACTTGATGAGGTAACTGTACCTGCTCCCTTATTGGAAAGTAGTTCATCACAGAAATCTGTTCCTGTGACTCCTACACCAATTAGTGAGGAAGTTAATGATGATGATCATGTAACTTCAGATCAAGTTACTACCAAACCTCGTAGGTAAACCAGAGTAAGATCCGCACCAGAGTGGTACGGTAATCCTGTTCTGGAGGTTATGTTACTAGACCATGACGAACCTATGAACTATGAAGAAAAGATGGTGAGCCCAGATTCCACAAAATGGCTTGAGGCCATGAAATCTGAGATGAGATCCATGTATGAGAACAAAGTATGGACTTTGATTGACTTGCCCAATGGTCGGCGAGCCATTGAGATTAAATGGATCTTCAAGAGGAAGACGGACGCTGATAGTAGTGTCACTATCTACAAAGCTAGAATTGTCGCAAAAAGGTTTTCGACAAGTTCAAGATGTTGACTACGATGAGAGTTTCTCACTCGTATCTATGCTTAAGTCTGTCCGAATCATGTTAGCAATTGCCGCATTTTATGAAATCTGGCAAAGGGATAAACAAAACTGCATTCCTTAATGGATTTATTAAAGAAGAGTTGTATATGATGCAACCAGAAGGTTTTGTCAATCCTAAAAGTCCTAACAAAATATGCAAGCTCCAGCGATCCATCTATGGACTGGTGCAAGCATCTCAGAGTTGGAATATACGCTTTGATAAGTTGATCAAAGGATATAGTTTTATACAGACTTGCGATGAAGCCTGTATTTACAAGAAAGTGAGTGGGAGCACTACAGCATTTCTGATAAGTATATGTGAATGACATATTGTTGATCGGAAATAATGTAGAATTATTCTGCAAAGCATAAAGGAATGTTTGAAAGGAGTTTTTCAAAGAAAGACCTCGGTGAAGCTGCTTACATATTGAGCATCAAGATCTATAGAGATAGATGAAGACGCTTGATGAGTTTTTCCATGAGTACATACCTTAACAAGATTTTGAAGTAGTTCAAAATAGAACAGTCAAAGAAAGAGTTCTTGCCTGTGTTACAAGGTGTGAAATTGAGTAAGACTCAAAGCCCGACCACGGCAGAAGATAGAAAGAGAGTGAAAGTCATTCCCTATGCCTTGGCCATAGGTTCTATAAAGTATGCCATGCTGTGTACCAGATCTATTGTATACCCTACACTGATTTTGGCAAGGGAGTACAATAGTAGATCACTGGACAGCGGTCAAAATTATCCTTGGTGGAATAAGGATATATTTCTCGATTATGGAAGTGACAAAAAGGTTCGTCGTAAAGGGTTACGTCGATACAAGTTTTGACACTAAATCTAGATGACTCTAAGTCTCGGTCTAGATACATATTGAAAGTGGAAGCAATTAGCTAGAGTAGCGCTGTGCAGAGCATTGTAGACATAGAAATTTGTAAAATACTTACGGATCTGAATGTGGCGGACCCGTTGACTAAAATTATCTCACAATCAAAACATGATCACACCTTAGTACTCTTTGGGTGTTAATCGCATAGCGATGTGAACTAGATTATTGACTCTAGTAAACCCTTTGAGTGTTGGTCACATAGAGATGTGAACTATGGGTGTTAATCACATGGTGATGTGAATTATTGATGTTAAATCACATGGCGATGTGAACTAGATTATTGACTCTAGTGCAAGTGGGAGACTGAAGGAAGTATGCCCTAGAGGCAATAATAAAGTATTATATATTTCCTTATATCATGATAAATATTTATTATTCATGCTAGAATTGTATTAACCGGAAACATAATACATGTGTGAATATATAGACAAACAGAGTGTCACTAGTATGCCTCTACTTGACTAGCTCGTTAATCAAAGATGGTTATGTTTCCTAGCCATAGACATAAGTTGTCATTTGATTAACGAGATCACCTCATTAGGAGAATGACGTGATTGACTTGACCCATTCCGTTAGCTTAGCACTCGATCGTTTAGTATGTTGCTATTGCTTTCTTCATGACTTATACATGTTCCTATGACTATGAGATTATGCAACTCCCGTTTACCGGAGGAACACTTTGTGTGCTACCAAACGTCACAACGTAAATGGGTGATTATAAAGGTGCTCTACAGGTTTCTCCAAAGGTACTTGTTGGGTTGGCGTATTTCGAGATTAGGATTTGTCACTCCAATTGTCGGAGAGGTATCTCTGGGCCCACTCGGTAATGCACATCACTATAAGCCTTGCAAGCATTGTGACTAATGAGTTAGTTGCGGGATGATGTGTTACGGAACGAGTAAAGAGACTTGCCGATAATGAGATTGAACTAGGTATCGAGATACCGACGATCAAATCTCGGGCAAGTAACATACCGGTGACAAAGGGAACAACGTATGTTGTTATGCGGTCTGACCGATAAAGATCTTCGTAGAATATGTGGGAGCCAATATGGGCATCCAGGTCCCGCTATTGGTTATTGACCGGAGACGTGTCTCGGTCATGTCTACATAGTTCTCGAACCCGTAGGGTCCGCACGCTTAAAGTTACGATGACAGTTTTATTATGAGTTTATGTATGTTGATGTACCGAAAGAGTTCGGAGTCCCGGATGAGATCGGGGACATGACGAGGAGTCTCGAAATGGTCGAGACGTAAAGATCGATATATTGGACGACTATATTCGGACTTCGGAAAGGTTCCGAGTGATTCGGGTATTTTTGGAGTACCGGAGAGTTAAGGGAATACGTATTGGGCCTTATTGGGCCATACGGGAAAGAAGGAAAAGGGCCTCAAGGATGGCCGCACCCCTCCCCTTGGTCTGGTCCGAATTGGACTAGGGAAGGGGGGCGCCCCCTTCCTTCCTTCTCTTTTTCCCTTCCTCTTTTCCTATTCGATATGGGAGGTGGAATCCTACTAGGACTAGGGAGTCCTAGTAGGACTCCACACTTGGTGCGCCCCCTCCTAGGGCCGGCCTCCTCCTCCCTTGCTCCTTTATATACGGGGGCAGGGGGCACCCCATAGACACAACAATTGATCCTTGAGATCTCTTAACTGTGTGCGGTGCCCCCCTGCACCATATTACACCTCGATAATACCGTTGCGGAGCTTAGGCGAAGCCCTGCGTCGGTGGAACATCATCATCGTCACCACGCCGTCGTGCTGACGAAACTCTCCCTCAACTCTCGGCTGGATCAGAGTTCGAGGGACGTCATCGAGCTGAACGTGTGTAGAACTCGGAGGTGCCGTACGTTCGGTACTTGATCGGTCGGATCGTGAAGACGTACGACTACATCAACCGCGTTGTGATAACGCTTCCGCTGTCGGTCTACGAGGGTACGTGGACAACACTCTCCCCTCTCGTTGCTATGCATCACCATGATCTTGCGTGTGCGTAGGAATTTTTTTGAAATTACTACGTTCCCCAACATTGTGAACGGTAGCGCTGTGAATATATGTAGACTAGTCGTGCACAAATTTATCACATGAATTGGAGATGAACTTGTGTGGCATACTGGCATTTGTCCTTTAGAATTTATTACTATTAAATGTGTTATGTGTACGTGCAACTTGTGTGGTTCTTGGACGGGCTCCAACACGCTTTTTGAGAAAAAGGTGGCACAGCTTTGGATATACGTGACGTGGCGGCATCATATAGGAGCATCATTCGCTATAGTTCTAGTACACTCCTACTAGGACGACAACTCCTATAAAAACTTGCGCTTGGCTCTTTGCCTCTTCGGGAGGTTCAACAGTTCGTACTCGTGTAAACATTGCACTTGGCTCTTCGCCTCTTCGGAAGGTCCAACAATGATGATACTACAGTACAATATGCTTCTAGCAATCTGACACCGATTGAACTGCTGCACGTCCACCGCGAGGGCGAGGGCGAGGGCGAGGGCGAGGGAGAGGGAGAGGGAGAGGGCGCTGTAGTCAATACCCTCTCCTCGTCCTGCGAACCACCGCGCGCGTGGGCGAGGGAGAGGCGTAGTAAGCAAGCTTCTCCTCGTTCGGCGAGTTGACGGGACACATCAAAGCAGTACTAGTACAAGTAGTAGTAGTCCATACTGCGTCCTTTCCGATTAATATGGCTTAATTTGAAACGAGAAAAATACACTGGCGGTCAACGTATGTAACAATACGCTCTTTACGGTCACTATATATAGTTTTGCGGCGATTATACGATCACTAGCTCATGGTAGAGCACCGTATTGCACCCTACTGGCCGGCCACATAGTCGACGAGGCACTTTGTTGACTGGTTAAATTGTCACCTGGTTTCTGGGTCCCACCTGTCAGTTGGCAGAGCAAAGAAATCAGTTAAACAAAACTTTACGCAGGCGCGACACGAGTCCAACCCTTGCGCGCGAACCACCCTGGCTGTGTATGTGAGTGCATGCACGTGTCCTCCCTCGGTCTTCCAACAAAGAGTGTACATTGGCTATAAAACAAAGAGTGTAGTACATGATGTACATCTACACTTCCAATGCATTTAGCCTTTAATCTAAATCGATATTGATTGACTAATGCATGCAACGGCCTTCATTTAATCTTCTTATCTCAATGGTCGCATGCACACATAAGTCTGCTACTTTTGGGCGTTAATTATGCCCTGGTCAATGTGTAAATCTCTAAATGTATAGTCTTTCACGGACGTAGGGAGTAGGTTGAGCACTTGAGCGTGAGCGTGTGTGTTGCGTCGTGTGCTGGGTGCTGCATGGGTGCGTGAGTGTTGCGTGCGTCCATGTGTACGTGTGAGTGTTGCATGTTGCATGCATGCATGCATGCATGGGGCTTACTCCCTCCCATTGACATGTTCATATTTCAAGCTTCCTCTCTTCCCTCCATATGGTGATACTCCCTCTGTTCCCAAATAGTACGGAGTAAAAGCCTCCCTCTGTTCCCAAATACGGAGTTTTTGTCTTTCTACAGATTTCAACAAGTGACTAGGTACGGAGCAAAATGAGTGAAGTGAGCGTAGATGCATAGGGATACTGTAGAAAGGAAGTCCTCGCGATCCATTATTCCCCATCTCGGTCAGAGAGAACTATTCAACTTGTCTTCGCAGTGAAGTGACAATACACGCTGCAGCAGATGGGACATGTAATTAATAAGCTGAACCAGCGTGTTGGTGTTACTAAATCAGCCTTACCTAGTACTGCCATCATGTTTGCCAGTAGAGCACGCTTCCGCAAATACGCCTATGCACCTCTGTCCTCCATTAACTGACATATGGGCCCTGTTGTGGTAGACCCACATGTCATCGGTGTAACTATTTACACTCCGAAGGACGGTATATCCTGGTAGTAGTACTAGTAGAATTGAGATTGAATGCACTTTCTTCCCCGTCTTCCACTCTTCTTCCTCCTCTCTTCCCCATCGTCGACCGCACACCATTTACCCCCGCTCACTGCTCGCCCGCCCGCGCCATCTTCCTTGGTAGCTCGCGCATACCATATCCCCCCGCTCACTGCTCGGCCACACGAGGAGAAGCTTCTTCGCTCGCCCGCCCGAATCCTCTTCCCCGCTGGCTCGCAGGCACCGAAAACCCCAATGGCAGAACCGACTGACACGCAGAGCCGCGATTGGAATTCCCTCCCCGATGTTCTCTTGGAGCAGATCTGTAGTCATATGGACCTACTCAGCACCGTCCGTCTGGCCGCATGCTCGGTGTCTTTGTACCGTCTACTCGTCTGCAACTGGCCGGCTCTTTTCAAGACACCCTGCTTGCTGATGCCCGATCCTCGCAGGTGGCCCAGACATCGACTTGATGATCCTACGGAGGTTTCCATGGTGCCCCTCGACATGCTACCACTACCCGTCCACCTGTCCTTCATGCGCGGCCACTACTGGGCGGGCATGAAGGCCAACTGCATCGTCCTCATCCACCACACCGGTAGTCCGTGGCGTCTCGTGGATATCTACACCCAGCGAGAGATCACCCTTCCATCGTTGGATACCGCCGCCATCGAGCCTCGCGGCCCGCCGGACACTCCTGCCTATTACGCACGAGACACGTCAAGCTTTTGGCTCGACCTCTGTTTGAAGAAAGTTGTAATCTGCGAAGTGCCCACACCATCAGAAGACTACATGGATTACAAGCTCATTGCCTTGTTCAACATGGGATTAGTCTATCTGGAATCCGGTCGCCATACATGGTGATGGCTCATCATCAATCCTGTTGAGGCAACATTTATGTCTGATGCTATAGTGCACGATGGCATCATTTACGCGGTCGACGCACAGATTGGCTGCCTATACTGGTGGAATCTATCGTCGTGTAATTGTTCTATCTCATCTCATCTTTACCTTATGAATACGACTGCCTGTTCATTTGTTACAAATTTAGAATTCATAGCATGTCTATAACGACATCATTGCTATATGTTCCTCTCATTTCCTAGATTTTTATGACCACACATGTTATTGTTAGAGTTGATATGAGAACAATTGGCATCTAATGATTGTTAGAATACATATTATGAGCATAACATCATGATTGCTATATGTCACTCTCGTTTACAAGATTTTTATAACAACGCATGTTATTGCTTAGAGTTGATATGAGAACAGTAGTAGTAAGTGTTATCACTAGTAGAAAAGAGGGCTTTGGTTCAGGCCGGGTCAGCCCATTAGTCCCGGTTCAGTGCAGAACCGGGACCAATGGGGGCACTGGTCCCGGTTCGTGAGGCCAGGGGCCTGCCGGGCCTCGTGGGTGCATTGGTCCCGGTTCGTCTGTCCCCTTTGGTCCCGGTTGGTGGGACGAACCGGGACCAATGGGCCTCGCTCCTAGCCCACCACCATATGTCCCGGTTGGTGGCTTGAACCGGGACCACAGGCTGCCCTTTAGTCCTGGTTCATGCCACGAACCGGGACCAATGAGGTGCCTATATATACCCCTCGCTCGCGAGCAGAGCACTCCAGTGCTCTGTTTTTCTCTGGCCGGCGAGGGGAGGGCTTTGTGGTGCTCTAGCTCACCTCCTATGCACATGAGGTGTTCGACGAAATGCCCGAGCCACACTAGTTAAGCTTTCTCCTCTCGAAGCTCGACCTCAAAGCTCCATTTTCCTCGAGATTTGTCTAGGTTTAGCGGCCCGTCACGTCCCATTCCCGTCTTCACCGCCGTCGATCGCCCGCGCCGATCTCGTCGCCGGTACCACCGTGGTGAGCCTCTTGTTCTTATCTTCTTTCTGAAAGAAAATAATTCTTACTTTAGATAGATACTTGTCTAATTTTCTTACTATTTTATTGCTTGTTATTATATAGTGCGATGGTTTTGGTATCCGCCCCCGTCGGCCCTCGTCCTGTCTATGATTCGGATGTGGTATATATTATCTTTATAACTATTGGTTCATTTATTGTTTATGAAAGTTATGCCGACCAACGTGACATATATTTTATTTATCTAGGAGGTATGTGAACCGTAAATTCCAACCGACCCTATTGTCGAGAGGTTAAATTTAGTTGAAGAAGAAAACAATTTCTTGAAGGAAAAAATAAAAAAATTGAGGAGGAGAAGATGATATTGGAGTTGCATGTTGTGGATGTCGTCGATGATCACAAGATCAAGATGGATGCAATGCGCTTGAAGATTAGAAAGATTAGAAAATATGCCATTCATACCGAGGCTTGGTATCATTATGCCGTTGGATCAATTGTTACCTTGGTTGCGATTATGATCGCATTTGTTTTTGCATTGAAATTTTTTACATAGTTTCAATGTATGGTTTAATTAATTAGATGCTCTGGAGAGCTATATGTTGTTAGATGAGAACTATGTACGTACTTTGGTCTTAATGTGATGATGAAGTTCTATTAATTTGGTCACTTAATTATCTATTCATGATGTTCTGTAATGGTTTTTGACACACTTAATTATATATAATGCACGCAGATGAACCGGCAATGGATGTACGGTGACAGACACACCTCCGAGTACATTAAGGGCTTGCATGATTTTCTCGAAGTGGCTGAGGCAAACAAGCAGAATGGTTTTATGTGTCGTCCATGCCCTACATGTGGGAATACGAAGTCTTACTCTGACCGGAAAATCCTTCACACCCACCTGCTTTACAAGGGTTTCATGCCACACTATAATGTTTGGACGAGGCACGGAGAAATAGGGGTTATGATGGAAGACGGAGAAGAAGAAGAGGACGATGACAACTATGTGCCCCCTGAATACGGTGATGCTGCAACGGGGGAAGCTGCTGAAGATCAAGAGGAACCAGACGATGTGGCCAGTGATGCTGCAACGGGGGAAGCTGCTGAAGATCAAGAGGAACCATTGCCCGATGATGATGATCTCCGACGGGTCATTGTCGATGCAAGGACGCAATGCGAAAGTCAAAAGGAGAAGCTGAAGTTCGATCGCATGTTAGAGGATCACAAAAAAGGGTTGTACCCCAATTGCGAAGATGGCAACACAAAGCTCGGTACCGTACTGGAATTGCTACAGTGGAAGGCAGAGAATGCTGTGCCTGACAAAGGATTTGAGAAGCTCTTGAAAATATTGAAGAAGAAGCTTCCAAAGGATAACGAATTGCCCGACAGTACATACGCAGCAAAGAAGGTCGTATGCCCTCTAGGATTGGAGGTGCAGAAGATACATGCATGCCCTAATGACTGCATCCTCTACCGCGGTGCGTACAAGGATCTGAACGCATGCCCGGTATGCGGTGCATTGCGGTATAAGATCAGACAACATGACCCTGGTGATGTTGACGGCGAGCCCCCCAGGAAGAGGGTTCCTGCGAGGGTGATGTGGTATGCTCCTATAATACCACGGTTGAAACGTCTGTTCAGAAACGAAGAGCATTCCAAGTTGATGCGATGGCACAGTGAGGACCGTAAGAAAGACGGGAAGTTGAGAGCACCCGCTGACGGGTTGCAGTGGAGAAAAATCGAGAGAAAGTACTGGGATGAGTTTGCAGGTGACCCAAGGAACGTATGGTTTGGTTTAAGCGCAGATGGCATTAATCCTTTCGGGGAGCAGAGCAGCAATCACAGCACCTGGCCCATGACTCTATGTATGTATAACCTTCCTCCTTGGATGTGCATGAAGCGAAAGTTCATTATGATGCCAGTTCTCATCCAAGGCCCTAAGCAACCCGACAACGACATTGATGTGTACCTAAGGCCATTAGTTGAAGAAGTTTTACAGCTGTGGAATGGAAACGGTGTACGTACGTGGGATGAGCACAAACAGGAGGAATTTAACCTGCACGCGTTGCTGTTTGTAACCATCAACGATTGGCCCGCTCTCAGTAACCTTTCAGGACAGACAAACAAGGGATACCATGCATGCACGCACTGTTTAGATGACACTGAAAGTATATACCTGGAAAAATGCAGGAAGAATGTGTACCTGGGCCATCGTCGATTTCTTCCGACCAACCATCAATGTCGAAAGAAAGGCAAGCATTTCAAAGGCGAGGCAGATCACCGGAAGAAGCCCGCCATGCGTACCGGTGATCACGTACTTGCTATGGTCAATGATTTACACGTAATCTTTGGAAAGGGTCCCGGCGGACTAGCTATTCCGAATGACGCTGAGGGACACGCACCCATGTGGAAGAAGAAATCTATATTTTGGGACCTACCCTACTGGAAAGACCTAGAGGTCCGCTCTTCAATCGACGTGATGCACGTGACAAAGAACCTTTGTGTGAACCTGCTAGGCTTCTTGGGCGTGTATGGGAAGACAAAAGATACGCCTGAGGCACGGGAGGACCTGCAACGTTTGCACGGAAAAGACGGCATGCCTCCGAAGCAGTATGAAGGTCCTGCCAGCTATGCTCTTACGAAAGAAGAAAGAAATCTTCTTTGAATGCCTGCTCAGTATGAAGGTCCCGACTGGCTTCGCGTCGAATATAAAGGGAATAATAAATATGCCAGAGAAAAGTTCCAGAACCTAAAGTCTCATTATTGCCACGTGATTATGACGCAACTGCTTCCGGTTGCATTGAGGGGGCTTCTACCAGAAAACGTCCGATTAGCCATTGTGAAGCTATGTGCATTCCTCAATGCAATCTCTCAGAAGGTGATCGATCCAGAAAACATACCAAGGCTAAGGAGTGATGTGGCGCAATGTCTTGTCAGTTTCGAGCTGGTGTTCCCACCATCATTCTTCAATATCATGACGCACGTCCTAGTTCATCTAGTCGACGAGATTGTCATTCTGGGCCCCGTATTTCTACACAATATGTTCCCCTTTGAGATTTTCATGGGAGTCCTAAAGAAATATGTCCGTAACCGCGCTAGGCCAGAAGGAAGCATCTCCATGGGCCATCAAACAGAGCATGTCATTGGGTTTTGTGTTGACTTCATTCCTGGCCTTAAGAAGATAGGTCTCCCTAAATCGCGGTATGAGGGGAGACTGACTGGAAAAGGCACGCTAGGAGCGGACTCAATAATATGCAGGGACTGGCATTCTTGGTCTCAAGCACACTACACAGTTCTACATAACTCTACCTTGGTGACCCCGTATGTCAATGAACACAAGAACAGTCTGCGCTCCAAACACCCGGAGCAGTGTGACGACTGGATTACATGTGAACACATCAGGACTTTCAGCAGTTGGTTGGAAACACGTCTCAGAGGTGACACCACTGTTTGTGATGAGTTGTACTCGTTGTCCAGGGGACCATCTTTGAATGTATTGACTTACAAAGGATACGAGATAAATGGGAATACATTTTACATGATCGCCCAAGATCAAAATAGCACCAACCAAAACAGCGGTGTCCGCTTTGATGCAGCAACCGAGAGGGGAAAGGACACATATTATGGTTACATAATGGACATATGGGAACTTGACTATGGACAAGATTTTAAGCTCCCTTTGTTTAAGTGCAAATGGGTCAATCTGTCAGGAGGCAGGGTACAGGTAGACCCACAGTACAGAATGACAACAGTGGATCTGAACAATCTTGGGTACACTGACGAACTGTTCGTCCTAGCCAATGATGTGGCACAGGTTATCTATGTGAAGGACATGTCTACCAGACCGAGAAAAAGAAAAGATAAGGAAGCGAATACATCATACGATGAGCCAAAGCGCCACATAGTTCTTTCAGGAAAAAGGGACATTGTGCGAGTGGAGGGCAAGACAGACATGTCTGAAGATTATGAAAAGTTTCATGAAATTCCTCCCTTCAAAGTCAAGGCTGACCCAAGCATCCTGATAAACGATGAAGATTATCCATGGTTACGGCGCAATAAGAAAATGACACAAGCGAAGAAAAAGTGAAGACTTTCTCCCGCAACTATTATGATGATACCATGCCAACTTTGTAACACACGAGTATGATACCATTGTCCGTTTTGTACACGAAGTGCATCCTGTTTTTGCCGTAACCCTCTCAACTTTCTTGCACATGCTATGTGGATGAAATGATGATACCATGCGAACTTTCAACCTTTTCAGAGTTCATTTGAAATGCTTTTCAATTTCAGGGTCATATAGCTCAAAATAATCAATAAATGCATGAAAAATAACAAATGAAGTCCGGAAGGGTTGAAAATTGATGATGTGGCTTTGAATGGTGCATTTTGAACACACAAAAAGTCAGGAGTTCAAATAAGTTTTAAAAAATGAAATCCCTTTGTAACAGACGAGTTTCCGTATGAAATCCTGATACTTCGAAAGAGATTGTCCGTTTTGTACACGAAGTGCATCCACTTTTTGCCGTAACCCTCTCAACTTTCTTGCACATGCTATGTGGATGAAATGATGATACCATGCCAACTTTCAACCTTTTCAGAGTTCATTTGAAATGCTTTTCAATTTTAGGGTCTTATAGCTCAAAATAATCAGTAAATGCATGAATAATGGTGCATGAAAAATAACAAATAAAATAAATAAGTAATTAGAAACAAAATAATATAAAATTTAATAAAATATATAAGTAGAAACAAAATAAAATAAACTTTAATAACATAAATAAAATTTATGAAACTGTTATTATGGCACCAACCGAGACTAATGCTTGGACTATATAACAAACACTTGTGAAAAGTTTCAGTTTTCATCGCCAGTTGCCTCCCCCCCCGCCGTCAGGCTGCTCCACCTCGCCGTCTACGCCGCCGCCGCCAACGCTGTCGCCTCCCCAAGCCCGCGCCGTCCTCGTCGCCGGCATCCCTGAGCCCGCCGTCCTCGTCGTCCCCGTCGCCGCGTGCCTCCCCGAGCCCACCCCTCCTCGTCCCTGTCGCCGCTTGCCGTCCCGAGACCGCCGTCCCCGTCACCGCGTGTCGCCCCGAGCCCGCCGTCCTCGTCGCC
>NC_057802.1:546304434-546309861 GCF_018294505.1 Triticum aestivum
TCGAAGTGAGCCCCCTCCCTTTCCCATGGTCCCGATCGAGCGCCGCTCTTGCGCCCGAGTGCCCCTTGCTCTCTGCCCCTGCTCCATGGTCGCCGCCGGCCCCGACGCATTGAAGAGCAGAAGGAGAGGAGAAGGATAGGAGAGGAGAAGGAGTGGAGCAGCAGCAAGACGCCGTGTGAAATTTCTGATTTTTTTACAGATATAAATAGTGCATATAGAGGGTATTTGATCAAATGCTAGATGGCTTTGGGCATTTTTAGAATTTATGATATTTTTTTGGTGAGGTACTGATGCAAGACAAAGGTGATGGCAAAATTTCAGAATTTTTGGATTGGTTTAGAATAGGTTTTCAGCAAGGAATTTGAATCTGGTTCAAATTTCATTTGAATGAAATTGGAAAATTTTGAACTATGGATCAGAAGGTTTTTGGTGAAATGGAGTGTGGGTACTGTCATGAAGTTGGAGTAATTTTTGTGGTTGTAAAAGAGTTAGGAAAATTTAGAATGTGCTAAATATGTCAAAAAACGTTTTCTTGTTCATATACAGAAAGTTTTTATATATGACTATGGATATATGAGCAATGATGATCCATGGATGTATGCATTGATATATATATGACAAATGATGTTCATAGAATATTTACCAAGTAGAGGAAGAAAGGAGAAGAAGAGGAGAGGAAGAAGAGGAGAAATAAATAAGAAGAAGAAAAAAGAAAAAAAAGAAGAGGAGAAGATTCCTTTCTTCTTCTCCTCATTTTTCTTCTTCTTTTTTTTTCTTCAATCTTCTCCTCTATTAATATCTTCTTATCCTCTTTTTATTTCTTCTTCGTCTTCTTTTTTTTATCGGATATGTCGTTGTCGATATACCCCGTGTCCCGATAACTTCAACACGAGGGGGGTTCGACCTACCCCCTCCCCGATAACATTATTTTCCCATGTATGTATGTCGTCGTTGTCGATATAACCCCATCCCGGATAACTTCGACCGTGATAACTTATACCACGGGAGCACCCCGGGCCCTCTCGCTCGACCAAAACTCTCGAGGACACCCAAACCCTAGAAAAAAACGATGTCGGTCTCCTACCCCCTCCCGCCGCGCCCCTACCCTTGACGTGTTGCCGAGGCCACCCCAAACCCGGAATAAGCTAGGTCTACGTTTGCACTAATATATCCACCTGCTGTCATGTTTGTGTAATAATTGCCATGTTGTAATATTTGCAGAATCAATGGAGCACGGACGAGACGAGGAAGCAGAAGAGGTGTTGGGGGACATAATCTTAGACGGAGGTGATATCTTGTCGTATCTTAACGACAATGATGGTCTGGAAGAACAGGGTGAAGAAGCAGGCTACGGTGATCGAAGAGTGGAGGAGGAAAGACATGGTTATGATGGCTCCGGTGACCCAATGCTGGTGCAAGAAGGAGCCCGTGGTGACGGCTCCGGTGACTGAACAGAGTCCGGCCAGCTAAATATATTAGTTAAGCCTATGCTGACTAGCTAATTGATGCATTCATTGTTTTGGTATGTACACATATTAATTAACTCTCGTCTTTCTTCTTTTTTCTAGCCCTCCGGATCGAGCACAACTTCGGTAAAGAGACGAGGCCCGAAGAGAAAGTTGCGCTCGGATGAAAGGTTTGAGATCACAGCAATCGCGCGCGACGGCCAACCGATTGAACCCATCCGGACAAAGGATGCATTTGCTGCTCAGTGCGGGGTTCTTGTTTGGGACAAGATCCCGATCAGCATCCACCAATGGTATAAGCCTAAGAAGGAAGACCCTGAGGTGTCTTATGTCAATGATATGCAGAAAGATGATCTTTGGACTGAGATGAAGGCGAATTTCACCCAACCGCCAGAGGAGGATCCGGAGAAGTCAGTTAAAGAGCAATTAATCAAGTCTCATGCTCTTAAGATGATGGCAGACCTATTCAGGAGGTGGAAGAATGAGCTGAAAAATTTTGTCGACAAAGAAGAGACACGAGAATTCATCGGCCGGTATGAGAAGATCAGAGATCACTGGCCCGCATTTGTGGCCCACAAGACATCGGAAAAGAGTAAGAAGATGTCAGCGACAAACAAGAAGAATGCTGCGAAGAAGAAGCTTCACCATCGCACGGGGTCAGGTGGCTACCTCAAAGCCCGGCCTAAGTGGGCCAAGGTTGAGAATGATCTGCTTGATAAAGGGATCGAACCACAGATAATGAACTGGCCAGACCGTTGCCGGACTTGGTTCTTCAGGGCTGGCGGAAAATTGGACCTTTTATCAGGGAGGTGCATTTGGACGGACGAGCTTTTCAGAATACCAGTCAAGAGGCTTCAGCACTATATCGATGCAGCGCAGGAAGGGACGTTCGTTCCAGACAGAGAGAACGACGAGCTCACAATGGCCCTCGGGAATCCTGAGCACCCTGGACGGACACGAGGCACGCCAGGCTCCGTTCCGTGGAAGTCTGGTTTTCCGGACGCAGGCGGTTACAAAAGCCAGGAGAGGAGGAAAAAAGTGGAGCAGACCCAAATTCAGAAGCTGCATGAAAGGGTTCAACCGCTAGAGGAACGAGACGGCAATCGACATGCCGAAACTACCCCCGAAGATACCCCACCATCTCAGCGGAGAAGCAGCGTGGCTTCCACCGAGCTGCTTCAGCCGGGGCATGTCTTGACGGCTCCTACTGGCTACCCCGTGGATTCTATCACGGAGTCTCAACATTGCCACCTTATGACGCAATGGCAGAACTTCAAAGTCAAGGCGGCTGTTGGCTCTGTTTTACCTCCTGAACCCGGCGCAACCTACCACTACCGGCCGATTCCAGAAGGATATGCTAGGGTGATGGTGGATGAAATAACGGAGGGATTTGAGGACCTCCGGCTTGACCACCCTACCGGTGAAGGGGAGACTCGGCTAGGTTCTGCTCTGAAGACTCCATGCCTATGGCGGAAGGAGCTCATCAACCTTCCGAACTGGACGCCTTCGGCGAGTAAGGGCACTCCGCCTCCTCCTCCGGCAAGTGATCAGGGCACTCAGCCTCCTTCTCCGTCACGTGGCGGCACTCTGCCTCCTCCTCCGCCTCCTCCTCCGGCGAGTGATCAGGGCACTCAGCCTCCTTCTCCGGCGCGTGGCGGCACTCTGCCTCCTTCTCCGCATGCGCCGGCGCGCCAGAGCAGCAGGCCTCCTCTTTCTCCGCCTCGTCAGCAAGGTCGGAAGAGACCCACCGCCGCTCCGGCTGCTCAGGCGCATCGTAGTCCTTCTCCTCCGCCTCGTAAGCAAGGAAAGAAGATAGCCGCAGCCGCTCCGTCTGCTTTGCCGGCGTCTATCAGTACAGCCAGAGGTGGGAGGCAATATAGATTCGGTCCTTCTCTGAAGACTCCAGAGAAGTTACCATACGAGAGGACCGAGGAGGAAACCACGAAGATCGTGCGAGCCGAAGTGACGAACTTCTTTGAAGGGGTGAAAGGAAATAAAAATCCACCTCCAGAGGAGAAGGTAGATCCGGTGAAAGCGAAGCGCACTCTGGCTTCCCTGACAAAACCACCAAAGTCTCCGCCGAAAGGCAACTATGAGCGCATTATTGCAAAGACATTTGCCGAAGCGGAGCGGTCGGGAAGTACTGTCACTGATCAAAGGTTAAAAGAACAACGAGCTGGGAAAAAAATTGCCCAGCTCGGCGAACAAGTGAACCAATCGTGCCCCCCGCTCAAGGTGTCTAGCGACATCGTCGCTAATGATCCGAGGATGGTGCCCGGTTATAGCAATCTTGGAGATTACCTGCCCGACGATGTACATTATGATATCTTGGAGGTGGACGAACACAAATACTATTACGGGAAGCCTCTCGTCAAAGATGAAAGATCTCTAACAACGATGATGCGAAGAGTACATGATTCGTACATGAAAACCTGCAGAGAGTCTGGGGGGAGGAATACTTTGACGCTGAGAGTTAAACTGGAGCATGACCTCGTTGGAATCGAACTGTTGAATGTTCCATTTGAGGAGTTCTTCCAGTTTTTCAATCAAAAGGCCCTCGATAAATCAACGATCACTTGATACTGTCTGTAAGTAGTACTACTTCTGTCATTAAGTCTCTCTATATAGTTCAGCTCTTTCATTGCATGTATTTATAATTATCCTCACTATATTATGCAGATTGAAGATCGCCGAATTGAAGAAAAGACAAATCGGTGATATTGGGTTCATTAACACAAATCTAATAGATGCAACTGAGGTTAAATATCATGCCGAAAATACCGAGGCCAACTTGCTACGATCGTTGGTAATAAATGAAAACAAATATATAATACTCTTTCCTTACAACTTCAAGTGAGTGTTACTGTCTTGTGCATATTCGGTTTCCCTTATTAGTCCAGGTTATAGTAATGTAATTGATGACTTATGCATGCGTGCGCAGCTTCCACTATATTCTCCTAGAGATTAAGCTTGAGCAGGGAGTAGTAACCGTCTTAGACTCGAGACGAAAAGATCCCCAGGACTATGCGGACATGACTCAAATGCTCGAGAAGTAAGTTAAATCGGTCATTATCCACCATATCACAACTTTGTTCTTTTCCTGATATCAAGTAATTGTTTTCTTTGTCTGGCAGGGTTTGGAGAAAATTCACCAAAAAAGCTCCGGGACTGCCGAAGAAGCTGCAATTTAGACACCCGAAAGTAAGTACTATAGTAGCATGTTCCGCGCATCTCCTAGTGATTCAAGTGCTAGTTTCATTAATACCATTTAGCATGCTTGCTTATCAGTTTGATTGACCTCTATTTCTTGTAAAGTGGTTGTGGCAGGAACCCGGGAATAATTACTGTGGATACTACGTTTGCAAGTCCATCCGCTACACGACCTGTGAGCGGGCTACTCTGACGAACAATATGAAGTGCGTAAGCAATAATATTCACAATTTTATTTTATCACCATCATTTGTGTTGAGTTTCATTTATTCATATATATATGTATTGACCCCCTTCTTCAAATTAGATCTTTCGGATGCGGGATGAACTCCTAGCACCAGATCGTATGCGAGCAATTCAAGAGGAATTGGCGGCATTCTTCCTTGACCACATGATCGCTTGAAACGGAGAATACTATATGGACCCTGTGTTCTTACAATTTAATTAGGAGATTATATTGTAAGAGATAATTATTGTATATATGTAGCTGGTAGTGTCGGATGGATATACGAGAACTTGTTGTTCGACCAATCTCCCGGAGAAGGAGAGGTGGTCGATATCACTTCTCTCTGTATGCATATGTTCATGACGATCTTCTGTTTCCTTCATTTGATTACTAGCTAGCGTGTCTAGTCCTCTCCATACGTATATAGTACGTAGCGTCGACCAAGCACGGAGATAAGAGAGGACACTTCTCTCTATTAATTAGCTAGCTAACACAATATATGAAACACCTAAATTAACCCCCCAA
>NC_057802.1:546310176-546316916 GCF_018294505.1 Triticum aestivum
ACAAAAACCCCAGCCCCTGAAATGCTGACGCGTGGATGCCTATTGGTCCCGGTTAGTGCCACCAACCGGGACCAAAGGCCCTCCTGCCTGGGCTCGCCGCACCGGCCACGTGGAGGCCCATCTGTCCCAGTTCGTGTAAGAACCGGGACTAAAGGGTTAGGGCATTAGTAACGACCCTTTAGTCCCGGTTCAAAAACCGGGACAAAAAGCCCTTACCAACCGGGACAATAGGCCCTTTTTCTACTAGTGTATGGTAGAATATGAGTAGGCGCTGTCATAGCTGTTTTCCTCTCATTGTTACATGATGTTTGAACCATGACATATTGCTAGAATATGAAAGCCATTGGCTTATTTTTTTAACTTGGAGTATGATTATGACCACGGCATTGCAATTCTCTGTCTATGATATGTGTCACTGTTATAATAATCTTAATTCCACACATACTCTGAACATGATTGTTTATTTTTGTCATTTTGGTCTCCAATTTGAATTGTTGCAACAGGCGCAAATGCGCTGGCCTTCATGATTCCAGGACCTGGAATCAGACTAGCCGATGGGTGGTGGTTTATCGCTCGTTCAGCTGACGGCGGTCATTTGATGCTCATTTGCACGTACCAAATTGACCAAACCATTACATTAAACCACATGCAGTACAATGCGTGGGGCGTTCGTGACATTGATTGCTATGGCTGCTTCGTGTTCGAGAAAGATCCCAGCTCCATTGGGCCAGGCGTATTCAACTGGAGGCGGGTTTACAGCCTCGGCAACCACTCCTTGTTCCTCGGGATCAATTATCCGATGATCCAACCAATCATCGATCATATCACCGGCGATGATTACTGTGCTATGCAACTTCCATTCGCGAGGGGGGGCTGTGTTTACACATCATACCATGGGTTTCATGAATCACCATATCCAGAGATTCGTCGACACAGCTTGTTGCCAGATAATCTTCAGTGTGTGAAAGGCATCAAGCTTCCATGCAATGGATGGCTTTTGCAAACCCGACATGCGGCGATGTGGTTCATGCCAACAGCAAATATGCACAACTTGATTCGTGCTGATATCTAGACTGAGCGATGTATTCTGCTGCTGTAGCACGACCCTCTTTTGTTGGATATTATGTACTATTGTTAGTTTGAAGCACTCCTCTGGTTTGAAGGATAGATACCTTCCTGGGATCAAGTGCATCCTAACTCACCTGCGTAGGATGTACTGATAATGATGATGGAGATGCTGTGCAGAAGCCATATATATATATATCAGTTAGGCTTCAAGTGCGTACTTGTTAGTTAAACCTATGTGTAAATTGTGACACTAAATACGACTAGTAAGTAGTACAGTAGCAGTACTAGTATACGTCGGTCAAATTATTCGTCATGTCCACACATTGAATTGACGTGACAACACGCTACGCGTGAGGTGACACAAGAATCCCGGCGGTGTGTTCGGGTATTCTGGACTTTAGATTTGGAGTACCACTTATCTGTCGAAATCTTTCATCATTCACTTAAAATAGTCGATTGATCATACATTGAGTACCATAATAACTGGAATTACCGATGCAAGTCGAAGAAGGATTGGCCGGTGCTGCCGGCTGGCGTCAAGTTCGATCCCACGGATCAGGAGCTGATCGAGAACCTTGAGGCCAAAGTGAGTGCTGACAGCGCGAGATTTCAGTCTCTCATTGATTTGTTCATACCAACCATCGACAGCGAGCACGGCATATGCTAGACCCAACCTGAGAAACTTCCAGGTAAGACACCGATCGGCCGTCTACTTGCACAAACATATTCCTTTGTTTATAGCCTATTTTTCTTTTTAGACGCAGACCTGGTGAAGCAATTACAATTTGACAGTTAATAAAAAGTGAAACAAGTGACTGCAACATGCCAAAGATGTTATGAAAATGCCAACTAGGTACACTAAAACCTGTATTCCACAATACTGCAGGTATCACACCGAGTGGCCTAAGGAAGCATTTCTTACAGCGCAATTCCAGGGCGTTTAAAAGGGGCACGTGGATGCGTCGCAAGATACACTCGGAGTGCGGCATGCACGCGATGTGGCACAAGACCGGCAATACCTTGCCGGTGATGGTCAACGGCCGGCAGACGGGCAGCAAAAAAGGTTCCGGTGCTGCACACCAACAAGAACTTCGACCAGCAGAGGATCAACTGGGTGATGCATCAGTACCTCCTCGGGGACCTGGAGCAAGAGAAGGAGCGGGAGCTGGTCCTCTGCAAGATTTTCTACCAGACGAACACTAGGGCCAGGAGTAAAAAGATTATAAGTTAGTTTGGTATTGGTAGTTGTACTACCTTGTCGTCCGCAACTTGGTATTGTTGTTAACGATCTTTTGGTATGAACTTGCATTTGCTTCCAACCATCATGCCAAGGGTCGACGTGGATATAAAGTTGAATCATTTGTTTCGAAACGAATTTTCAGGCACCTGATTTTTATTTGATGGGTAGCATAAGTACCCGCCGTTCGAATTCCCAGTTCTCCGTTTTTTAGAAACAAGTGCATGCACTTATTATCACGATAGAAAAACAATATCCGTGTTGCATCCCAGTTATCAGTCTATACTTGCAGAATTCTCTCGTTTATTGAGCACGTATATTGTTTTTTCAGGTCGAGCAAGTTTCAACTGGGCTGTAGACTACCCAGGGTTGGTTTTGTTTTTAACAGGCCCAGCCCATGACGACAACGGGGCACAAAGATTCAGCAGGTATCTACTGGCCTCTAGCCCGCCAGCAGAAGTTATATTTTGTCTTACAACATCCGCATGCAGTTTTTTTTACTGAATCAAACACACAGCCCAGTTCTATTTTCCTCTTGAAACGCATGTCCTACATCCGTTTTCTAATCTCTACCTATAGTTTTACTAGTTCATATACACGTATCATTATATTGAAAACACATAAAATTCCCTTTTCATATTTAATTACATCCTTATTTTTGTTGTTTTTTTCCCACCCAGTGCTGATTGTTTTACCACTGGTTTTCCCTTAAACCAACTCAATTGTCCCACGTCTTATTTGCTTACAAAAACACAACGATTTTTTTGGCAAATCAATAAGTTCTTAAAAAATGTTTATCATTTCAGGATTACAACAATTCGGTCTCCACCGAAATATGAAAAATAAGGTTGAACTTTTTGACCGTGGTCCTGGGCAGAAAATGGGCTGTAATAAATTAATTAAGAATTAGCAAATGGGCTGCAAATTATAAAAAATAGCAAATGGGCTTTATGTTGTCTGCCACAGATTTGGAGGCTGACTTGTGGGCCTACTAAGTTCATGCGTTCACAAGGTTTCTCAAAAAACAAACTTAGTCAACAATCGACTCTACCAGCGTCAGACCGTTAGATGTCAATCTAACGGCAATCGTGCTTCATCAGTCTCTGATCTTCCTGCCCCAGCCGCCCAAACCAGCGCCGTCGGAACCGCCTGCTCCCGGCTCCCATGGCCGGCAGTGCTGCCGGGCAGGCCTCACGGCCCCATCATACTCGCATCCCTGGCCTGTCTATCCCTCTACTCACCAACACCTCCTGTTATTTTCCGGCGACGGCAGCCGAACCAGTCAACCCTCGTACTCTCCACCGCGTGGGCAGCCACTGCCGTGTCTTCCCCGGCTCCGTGTCATTCCCTTCGTAGGCCTCGCCGTCGTCCACCGCCCTGGTGCTCTTGGTGCGGCGTGGTCAACGATGTCCATCCAACGGCCGTAGTGCTTCTTCAACCTCTGGTCTTCTTGCCCCAGCCGCCCAAAGCAGCACCGGTCGTGCCGCATGCTCCTGCCTCCCGTGGCCGGCTGTGCTGCCGCGGAGGCCTCACCGTCCCCATACTACTCCCACCGCTGGCCAGGCCATTCCTCCACTCACCCACTCCCCCTGTTATTCTGCGGCGACGGCAGCCTCACACCGCAGCCGAACCAGTGAACCGTCGTACTCCTCTCCGCGTGGGCATCCACTGCCGCGTCTTCCCCGGCTCCGCGTCGTCCCCTTCCTAGGCCTCGCCGTCGTCCACCGTCGTGGTTCTCTCGGCGTGGCGTGGTCAATGTGGTCAATGACCGACTTCCATCGGAAGATTACAGTACGTGGAGAGGCTGAGAGCTGGGTCCACGGCAGCCGCAAGGAAGTGCCTCCTTATTACGCACAAGAATAATTATTCCTCCACCTGACAGCAGGGACCCACCGGATGGGCCACCAGTATTTCGCGGAAAAAACATTCCCCCCCTGACTGCTGGGACCCACCGGACGGGCCACCGTATTTCGCGAAAAAATGTTTGCCCCTGACTACTGGGACCCACCGGACGGACCACCGTATTTCTCGAAAAAAACGTTCCCCCACTGTCAGCTCGGACCACCGGAAGTGCCTCCTTGTTACGCACAGAAAAATTAATACTCCCCCTGCTAGCTGGGACCCACCATGGTGGGAGGCTGACTTGTGGGCCTACTAAGTTGACGGGAACGGAGGGCTTTGTCAACTTAGTCAATATGAACGATTCTAGCTCCAGTGACCGTACGATGTCCATCCAACGGCCGTCGTGCTTCTTCAATCTCTGCTCTTCCTGCTCCAGCCTCTCAAACAAGCGCCGGCGGGACTGCCTGCTCCCTCCTCCCCGCGGCCGGCTCTGCTGCCGCGCAGGCCTCACCGCCCCACGGTACTCCCATCGCTGGCCTAGCCATCCCTCTACTCACCCACACATGCTGTTATTCTCCGGCGTCGGCAGACGAACTAGCAAACCCTCGTATAATCGTACTCCCCTCCGCGTGGGAAACAACTGCCGAGTCTTCCCTGCCTCCGTGTCGTTCCCTTCCTAGGCCTCGCCGTCGTCCACTGCCCTGGTGCTCTCGGCGCGGCCTGGTTAACGTGGTCAACGACCGACATGCATCTGAAGTGGACTGTACGTGGAGAGGCCGACAGCTGGGTCCATGGCCGCACACAAGGAAATGCCTCCTTATTACGCGCAAAATAATGATTCCTCCACCTGACATCAGGGACCCACTGAAAGGGCCTCCGTATTTCGTGAAAAAACATTACGGCCGCTGACAGCTCGGATCCACCAGCTATATCTTCGCACGCAAGGAAGTGCCTCCTTATTACGCACAAAAAAAGAATACTCCCCCTGTTAGCTGGGACCCAGTATAGTGGCAGGCTGACTTGTGGGCCTACTAAGTTGACGGGGACGGAGGGCTTTGTCAACTTAGTCAATATGCATGATTCTAGCTACAGTGACCGCACGATGTCCATCCAACGGCCGTAGTGCTTCTTCAACCTCTGGTCTTCTTGCTCCAGCCGCCCAAACCAGCGTCGGTCGTGCCTCGTGCTCCTGCCTCCCGTGGCCGGCTGCGATGCGGCGGAGGCCTCATCGCCCCTACTACTCCCACCGCTGGCCAGGCCATCCCTCTATTTACCCACACCCCCTGTTATTCTGTGGCGAAGGCAGCCTCACACTGCAGCGAACCAGTGAACCCTCGTACTCTTCTACGCGTGAGCATCCACTGCCGCGTCTTCCCCGGCTCTGCGTCGTCCCCTTCCTAGGCCTCGCCGTTGTCCACCGCCCTGGTGCTCTCGGCGCGGCGTGGTCAACGTGGTCAAGGAACGGCTTCCATCGGACGTGGACTGTACGTGGAGAGGCTGACAGCTGGGTCGACGGCCGCAGCAAGGAAGTGCCTCCTTATTACGTGCAAAATAATTATTCCTCCACCTGACAGCAGGGACCCACCGGACGGGCCACCGTATTTCATGAAAAATATGTTTCCCCCCTGACTGCTGGGACCCACCAGCTACACCTTCGCACGCAAGGAAGTGCGTCCGGGCAAAAAAAACAAAACGATTGGCCCCCCTGACTGCTGGGACCCACCAGCTACATATTCGCATGCAAGGAAGTGCCTGACAGTCGGGACCCACCTGGTCGAAGCGTACGTAGTGTTGTCATTCTGGTCGTGAACGTGTACGTACATATATACTGGTGGATGTAGAGGCGCGCACGTGTCGTAGTAGAGGCGCGTACGTGTCGTAGTAGAGGCGCGCACGTAGCATGTACACGTACGTATCGCGGCCAGGGTGCAAGAAAGAAAATACGGCCACGTATGTGTACATACGGGCGGGGTCTCGAACGCCTACTCACGCATACGTACGGCCAGGGCTCGTGTACATGGCTGGGTCGGAACGGAGAAACGGCGTCGTTGTCGTGTTCATGGGGAGGCAACGGAATGCGTCGTGTTCATGGGGAGGCAACGGAATGCGTCATGTTCATCGGGAGGCAACGGAACGCGTGGGAGCCAACCGGCTGGGTCGGAACGGAATGCGTGGTCGTGTTCATCGGGAGGGCTTGGACGGAACAGGCGATGGAAACGAGGCCTGGCGTACCGCAGAACGGAGGAAATGGACCTCCTACAGTCCAAACGGGGGTCCTGTTGATCGGGAGGGGTGTGGCGTACCGCAAAACGGAGTAAACGGACCTCCTACGGTCGAAACGGGGGTCTTGTTGATCGGGAGGGGTGTGGCGTACCGCAAAACGTACGAAACGGACCTCCTACGGTCGAAACAGGGGTCCTGTTCATCGGGAGGGGTGTGGCGTACAGCAAAACGGGACTCCACGGGATACTGTTCATCTCCACCGTCGACATCCTCCAGCCTCCACAGGCTACTGTCGACCTCCTCCAGCCTCCACGGGCTCCTGTTCATCCAGCCTCCACCGCGCGCTACTCCACCGGCTACTGTTCAACCA
>NC_057802.1:546317250-546325239 GCF_018294505.1 Triticum aestivum
CCAGAGGCAGCATCGATCGGCTTCAGTTAGCAGCAGTAGCGAAGGAATCGTTCGATCGGGTTCAGTTAACAGCCATCGATCGATCACTCGCGTTCAGTAATGAGTAGTCTGTAGTGCAATCGCTCGGGTTCAGTTAGAGCCCAACGCCTCGCTCGGGTTCAGTTAGAGCCAACGCCTCGCACACACGCGCGTACGTGTACGAGAGAAACGTGCATCGCTCGGCCCCCGACCTCCCACCATAACCGGGAACTCCCCGAGATTTTCCTCGCCGTCGCTTCTACCACGGTTTTTTCCGTCATGGACGGCCCAAAGAATGTCATGCAGCTGCGTCTCCGGCCCGCCCAGGACGAAAAGCCCATTTTCTGTCATGATTTTTTTGTCATAGAAGTAGGAGCCCACCACATCTATGATGATACCGGGTTTTGTCACAATTATCGTCGTAGAAGTGTCATATGTATGACAGAATTTTTTTTCGTTCGGCCCAAAATGTCACGGATGTGTCTTTTTTTACTAGTGACACCTCCAAAGATGGGGCCCTTTGTACGGATCAGACTTAACCGTCTGTGCAATAATAGCGCCCATACTAACAGAGTCATCATGGAATAAAGCATGGAACAAAATAATAATATCAGGAACACTAGGGTTTTCATAGTTTCCGCCACCAATTAAGCGACCACTAGCAAATATTGCAAAGTAGCGTAAAACAGGAAAATGTATGCTAGTGATTCTTGCATCGGAAACCTTCCTAGTTTCCCCTACAGTAATAGTATCAATAAACCCGTCCACATCTTTATGATGTGGTTCCTCTAAGCTACCCTCGAAAGGTATTTTGCAAACCCTGCAAAATTCATATAGTGACATCTTCTTAACCACATCATATAAATGAAACTCTACTGAAGGAGGTGATTCCTTAGGATAATAGTAGAAGTTTTGCACAAAAGTATTGGTGAGTAAGAGATACTGTTCGCGTTGGTCTTGGAGGAAGTCGGTTAGGCCTGCATTCTCAGCCAATTCATAAAAATCATCATAAATCCCGGCTTCTCTCAAGAAATCATCCGAAGGCCATTCACACCGCCGAACTTCCGCGGTGCGAGGCAGATTATATTTTGGCCTCTCTGCTTCTTCACTTTGCTTTTCCTTCGAGCTTCGGCTCGATGAGCCCCTCAAAAATCTCTTCATCGTTTTCTGAAAATTTCTGAAATTTTTAGTAACTTCAAATAAAAGTGAACCAAGCTCAACAAAATTGGTAGCAACTACTCCTACAAGTGCCTAGAGACTATATCATGCATTAGAACTACTTGGAACCATATAAATTTGACATGCAAGCTCAAGAACATGGTCACCTAGGCAGCACAAATTTGCAATGAATAAAGCACTAGAACAAAAACTAATTGGACCAATGGAGGAGTCACATACTAAGGAACAATCCCCCAAAGCAGTTTTGTGAGAGGTGCTTTGAGCAAGGAGATCGAAAATCGGAGCAAAATGAGCTAGAACTTGGGCTTGAGCTGGATGGTGATTTTTTTGGGAGGAAGAAGAAGTGTGTGGGTGCAAGATTAAGTGGAGGGGAGCCACCATGGGCCCACGAGGTGGGGGCGCGCCCTGGACCCTCGTGGCCAGGTGCTTGCTCCCCCTGCTGTGTTCTCGGTGCCAGATATGCTCAAATATTCCAGAAAAAAAATCATATTTCAATTTCAGGGCATTTGGAGAACTTTTATTTTCGGGGTATTTTTATATTGCACGGATAATTCAGAAAACAGACAGAAAATACTATTTTTACTTTATTTCAACTAAATAACAGAAAGTAAAAAGAGGGTACAGAAGGTTGTGCCTTCTAACTTCTTCCATCTCATGCTCATTAAAAGGAATCCACTAACAAGGTTGATCAAGTCTTGTTAACAAACTCATTCCGACTAACATGGAACCGGAGAAATGTCGAATAACACTAGGTTACCTCAACGGGGATATGCACATCCCCAATAGAAAGAATATCATATTTCTTCTTTGCAGTAGGAAGAGGAAATTCAAAACCTCCAAAAATAATCGATGGAATTTTTCCAATAGAATTGATACTGTGAACTTGAGGTTGTTTCCTCGGAAAGTGTACCGTATGCTCATTACCATTGACATGAAAAGTGACATTGCCTTTGTTGCAATCAATAACAGCCCCTGCAGTATTCAAAAAGGGTCTTCCAAGAATAATAGACATACTATCATCCTCGGGAATATCAAGAATAACAAAGTCCGTTAAAATAGTAACATTTGCAACCACAACAGGCACAACCTCACAAATACAGACAGGTATAGCAGTGATTTATCAGCCATTTGCAAAGATATTTCAGTAGGTGTCAACTTATTCAAATCACGTCTACGATATAAAGAGAGAGGCATAACACTAACACCGGCTCCAAGATCACATAAAGCAGTTCTAACATAGTTTCTTTTAATGGAGCATGGTATAGTGGGTACTCCTGGATCTCCAAGTTTCTTAGGTATTCCACCCTTAAAAGGATAATTAGCAAGCATGGTGGAAATTTCAGCTTCCGGTATCTTTCTTTTATTAGTAATAATATCCTTCATATACTTACCATGAGGATTCGTTTTAAGCATATCAGTTAATCGCATACGCAAAAAGATAGGTCTAATCATTTCAGCAAAGCGCTCAAAATCCTCATCATCCTTTTTCATGGATGGTTTAGGAGGAAAAGGCATGGGTTTCTGAACCCATGGTTCTCTTTCCTTACCGTGTTTCCTAGCAACAAAGTCTCTCTTATCATAACGTTGATTCTTTGATTGTGGGTTATGAAGATCAACAGCAGGTTCAATTTCTACATCATTATCATTACTAGGTTGAGCATCAACATGAACATCTTCATTAACATCATCACTAGGTTCATGTTCATTACCAGATTGTGTTTCAGCATCAGAAATAGAAATATCATTGGGATTCTCAGGTGTTTCAGCAATAGGTTCACTAGAAGTATGCAAAGTCCTATCATTTTTCTTTTTCTTATTTTTAGAAGGACTAGGTGCGTCTACATTATTTCTCTTAGAGTCCTGCTCAATTCTCTTAGGATGGCCTTTAGGATACAAAGGTTCTTGAGTCATTTTACCAGTTCTAGTAGCCACTCTAATAGCAAAATCATTATTCTTACTATTTAATTCATTGAGCAAATCATTCTGAGCTTTAAGTACTTGGTCAACTTGAGTGGTAACCATAGAAGCATGTTTACTAATGAGTTTAAGTTCACCTTTAACTCTAGACATATAATCACTCAAGTGCTCAAGCATATAAGAATTTTGTTTTAATTGTCTACCAAACTAAGCATTGAAGTTTTCTTGTTTAACAATAAAATTGTCAAACTCATCTAAGCACTGTCTAGCAGACTTATAGTGAGGAATATCACCTTCATCAAATCTATAGAGAGAATTTACCTTTACTACCTGTGTCGTGTTATCAAGACCATGAGTTTCTTCAATAGTAATGGATTAAGATCATAAATTTCTTCAATAGGCGGTAAATTAAGACCATGTATTTCTTCAATAGGAGGTAAATTCTTAACATCTTCAGCTTTAATACCCTTTTCTTTCATAGATTTCTTTGCCTCTTGCATATCTTCAGGACTGAGAAATAGAACACCCCTCTTCTTCGGAGTTTGTTTAGGAATAGGCTCAGGAGTTGGCTCAGGAAGTGTCCAATTATTTTCATTTGTCAACATATTATTCAATAGAATTTCAGCTTCATCTGGTGTTCTTTCCCTGAAAACAGAACCAGCACAACTATCCAGGTGGTCTCTGGAAGCATCGCTTAGTCCGTTATAAAAGATATCAAGTATTTCATTTTTCTTAAGAGGATGATCAGGCAAAGCATTAAGTAATTGGAGAAGCCTCCCCCAAGCTTGTGGGAGACTCTCTTCTTTAATTTGCACAAAATTATATATATCCCTTAAAGCAGCTTGTTTCTTATGAGCAGGGAAATATTTAGCAGAGAAGTAATAAATCATATCCTGGGGACTACACACACAACCAGGATCAAGAGAATTAAACCATATCTTAGCATCACCATTTAATGAGAACCGAAATATTTTAAGGATATAAAAGTAGCGAGTTCTCTCATCATTAGTGAACAGGGTGGCTATATAATTTAATTTAGTAAGATGTGCCACAACAGTTTTAGATTCATAGCCATAAAAAGGATCAGATGCAACCAAAGTAATTATATCAGGATCAACGGAGAATTCATAATCCATATCAGTAACAAAGATAGGTGAAGTAGCATAAGCAGGATCATATTTCATTCTAGCATTCAGAGTTTTTTGTTTAAGCTTAGCTAATAATTTCTTAAGATCACTTCTATCATTGCAAGCAAGAAAGTCTCTAGCAGTTTCTTCATCCATAACATAGCCCTCAGGCACAACAGGTAATTCATATTTATTGGGAGAACCTTCATCATCACTTTCATCAATATTATCAGTTTCAATAATTTCATTCTCTCTAGCCCAAGCAAGTTGTTCATCAAGAAATTCACCAAGTGGCATAGTAGTATCAAGCATAGAAGTAGTTTGATCATAAGTATCATGCATAACAGAAGTAGCATCATCAATAACATGCGACATATCAGAATTAATAGCGGAAGTAGGTTTAGGTGTCGCAAACTTACTCAAAACAGAAGGTGAATCAAGTGTAGAGCTAGATGGCAGTTCCTTACCTCCCCTCGTAGTTGAGGGATAAATTTTTGTTTTCTCATCTTTCAAGTTCTTCATAGTGACCAACAGATATAAATCCCAAGTGACTCAAAGAATAGAGCTATGCTCCCCGGCAACGGCACCAGAAAATAGTCTTGATAACCCACAAGTATAGGGGATCGCAACAGTTTTCGAGGGTAGAGTATTCAACCCAAATTTATTGATTCGACACAAGGGGAGCCAAAGAATATTCTCAAGTATTAGCAGTTGAGTTGTCAATTCAACCACACCTGGATAACTTAGTATCTGCAGCAAAGTATTTAGTAGCAAAGTAATATGGAAATAACGGTAACAGTAGCAAAAGTGATATTATTGGGTTTTGTAGTGATTGTAACAGTAGCAACGGAAAAGTAAATAAGCGAAGAACAATATGGGAAAATCTCGTAGGCATTGGATCGGTGATGGAGAATTATGCCGGATGTGGTTCATCATGTAACAGTCATAACATAGGGTGACACAGAACTAGCTCCAATTCATCAATGTAATGTAGGCATGTATTCCGAATATAGTCATACGTGCTTATGGAAAAGAACTTGCATGACATCTTTTGTCGTACCCTCCGGTGGCAGCGGGGTCCTAGCGGAAACTAAGGGATATTAAGGCCTCCTTTTAATAGAGTACCAGACCAAAGCATTAACACATAGTGAATACATGAACTCCTCAAACTATGGTCATCACCGGGAGTGGTCCCGATTATTGTCACTTCGGGGTTGCCGGATCATAACACATAGTAGGTGACTATATACTTGCAAGATAGGATCGAGAACTCACATATATTCATGAAAACATAATAGGTTCAGAGCTGAAATCATGGCACTCGGGCCCTAGTGACAAGCATTAAGCATAGCAAAGTCATAGCAACATCAATCTCAGAACATAGTGGATACTAGGGATCAAACCCTAACAAAACTAACTCGATTACATGATAAATCTCATCCAACCCATCACCGTCCAGCAAGCCTATGATGGAATTGCTCACGCACGGCGTAGAGCATCATGAAATTGGTGATGGAGGATGGTTGGTGGTGACGACGGCGACGGATTCCCCTCTCCGGAGCCCCAAACGGACTCCAGATCAGCCCTCCCGAGAGAGTTTAGGGCTTGGCGACGGCTCCGTATCGTAAAACGCGATGAATCCTTCTCTCCGATTTTTTCTCCTCGAACACGAATATATGGAGTTGGAGTTGAGGTCGGTGGCGCTCCAGGGGGCCCACGAGGTAGGGGGCGCGCCCAGGGGGGCAGGCGCCCCCCACCCTCGTGGCAAGGGTGGGGCCCCCTGACCTTGATTATTTCGCCAATATTTTTAATATTTTCCAAAAATAAGTTTCGTGGAGTTTCAGGTCATTCCGAGAACTTTTGTTTCTGCACATAAATAACACCATGGCAATTCTGCTGAAAACAGTGTCAGTCCGGGTTAGTTCCATTCAAATCATGCAAGTTAGAGTCCAAAACAAGGGCAAAAGTGTTTGCAAAAGTAGATACGACGGAGACGTATCAGATGTTAGCTTCTTTCTTTCAATCTTTTGCTACTCATGTTGATCTCCCTAGGGAGAAGTGGCTTAAATATCATCCTCCCATTGAAGGTAAAGTAGAAGAACCTATTAAAGTTGAAGAAGAAACTATTACTTATAATGTTGATCCTATTGTTCCTACTGCTTATATTGAGAAACTACTTTTTCCTGTTAGAATAAAGGATCATGCTAAAGCTTCAACTGTGGTTCGTAAGACTTATACTAGAACACCTACATTTTCCTGTTAGAATAAAGTGCAATTACTTATACCTTGTATGAAGAAATTATGAATGATATTGCACCCGCTGAGATAGAAGATATTGATGTTACTATTAAGCTTGCCAATAGAGATACTATATCAACAATGAGGACTGTAAGAGATGTTGAAGTCTTGTGTGGAAAAATTAAATATCCTACTGATTTTCTTTTTCTTGGTTCCCCACAAGATTATTTTTGTCTTATTATATTTTGTAGACCTTTCTTGAATACTGTTAATGCTAAGATAGGCTGCGAGAAAGATATTGTTACTTTTGGTTTAGGAGATATGTCTCATGATTTTAATTTCTCTAAATTTCAAGACAACCTCATGATAAAGAATTGCCTAGTAAGGATGAAATTATTGGTCTTGCTTCTATTGCCATGCCCCCTGCTGATCCTTTAGAACAATATTTGCTAGACCAAGAAAATGATATGTCTATGAATGAAAGAAGGGAAATAGATGAAGTATTCTTTAATCAAGGGCCTATTTTGAAACACAATTTTCCAGTTGAAATCCTCGGGGATCCTCCTCCACCCAAGGGTGATCCCGTGTTTGAGCTTAAACAATTACCTGATACTTTGAAATATGCTTATCTTGAGGAAAAGAAGATATATCATGATATTATTAGTGCTAACCTTTCAGAGCATGAAGAAAATAAATTATTGAAAACTGTGAAGAAGCACCGTGCCGCTATTGGATATACTCTTGATGATCTTAAGGGCATTAGTCCCACTCTATGTCAGCACAAAATAAAATTGGAGAAAGATGCTAAACCAGTTGTTGATCATCAATGGCGGTTAAATCCTAAGATGAAAGAAGTGGTAAGAAATGAAATACTAAAGCTTCTGGAAGCAAGTATAATTTATCCTATTTGTTGGGGATATGACTATTGGGTATGAACCGCCCAGGAGGGGGCGGGTGATACTGCTGGCGGCTCATCGATCAAGATGGCAGATCATACAAGCCCGTTGACGGCCCAAGACCGAGAGGCGACATGAGGCCCAAGGATGAACCACCATATGTGTACGACTTGTTTTGTAAGGCAAGCATAGATAATCACTGAGCCAGACACTTGTGTATGAGCCGGCCGGGAATTCGTGAGCCCCCGGGCGTCAACCTGTGTATATAACACTACTACAAAAACAGCTATAGCCAATATGGACACTAATCGCGCACTGTACATGTGGTGCGCCATTACTAACTAGTAATGGCGCACCATGTGTTGGTGCGCCATTAGTGTGAAAATACTAATGGCGCACCACATCCACGGTGCGCCATTAGTAAACTATTTTTTATTTTTTTTATTTTCAAAACTACTAATGGCGCACCAGGGGATAGTGCGCCATTACTAGTTAAACTAGTAATGGCGCACCACTCCCACGGCGCGCCATTAGTAATTATGTTTCAATTTTTTTAAAGTACTAATGGCGGACCGTGGGTGTGGTGCGCCATTACTAGTTCAACTAGTAATGGC
>NC_057802.1:546325561-546366880 GCF_018294505.1 Triticum aestivum
AAAAAATAAAAGAAAATGATAGAAATGTCAAAAAAATAAAAGAAAATAAGATTCCCATGTGATATGTGGTCTAGTTGTTAGCAAAATATATCGAGAATTTGTAAAATGGGCATAACTTTTGCATACGAACTCGGATGAAAAAGTTTTTTATATGATAAATCATCTACTCGAAAAGATACATCCGAATTTAACTGGGGGAACCGTGTTAAACATTTTCAAAATCCTCAAAAACCTAACAGAAAAAAAGATACGGGGCTTTTAAGATCTGGAGAGGGAAAAAAATTCAAAAATATTCAAACTTACTAATGGCGCACCTGCCCATGGTGCGCCATTACTATCTTCCCGCCTTCAAAATTCAAAATAAATCAAAAAAATAAAAATAAATGTTAGTAATGGCGCACCTGCCCACGGTGCGCCATTACTATGCCGTATATATGGCTGGGCGTGGTCCTCTCCTCCTTACCTCTTCATTCTTCTCCTCCACTCCACCTCTCCTCCACTCCATCTCCTCCTCTCCTCCACTCCATATCCCCTTCTCTCCTCCACCATACTACCCTCCTCCTCTCCGGCGACCTCCTCCTCCACCTCTCCGGCGACCTCCTCCTCCCTCCTCTCCTCCCCTCCCCTCACGGTTTCTCCTACCTCCTCTCCGGTGAGCTCCTCCTCCCTCCTCTCCGGTGAGCTCCTCCTCCCTCCTATCCTCCCCTCCCCTCATGGTTTCTCCTTCCTCCTCTCCGATGCTCCGGTGAACTCCTCTCCGGCGACCTCCTCCTCCTCTCCGGTGATGTAGGCGAGCGCTTCTCCGGTGACCTCCTCCTCCTCTCCGGTGACCTCGGCCCTCCTCTCCGGCGAACTCCTCTCCGGCAAAAGAACACGGCAAAAGAACATACAAGATCCAAAAACGAGAACAAAATTTGAAAAAATATCGTGCAAAAAAACGAGCAAAAAATGTGAAAAAAATCGCGATCCAGATCCAAATTCAAAATTCAAAAATACTAATGGGGCACAGTGGGGGTTAGACGGTGCGCCACTACTATTTTCCCGCCTTCAAAATTCAAAAATACTAATGGCGCACCGTGGCCTATACTAATGGCGCACCAGTGGCCTATACTAATGGTGCACCGGCCTATACTAATGGCGCACCAGTGGTGCGCCATTAGTAAAATATACTAGTGGCGTGGTAATAGTGGCGCACCAGTAGTGCGCCATTAGTAGGCAAAACTGGTGCGCCACTAGTAGGCCTTTTCCTAGTAGTGTAAAGGGACTACCCGGCGACAGCTTAGGGTCTAGAAACAAGAGATCGAGAACTAGGTCAAGCATATTCGCTCCCTGGTAATCGAAACCCTAGCAATACCACCTCAAACTGGATTAGGCTTTTACCTTCACCGCAAGGGGCCGAACCAGTATAAACTCTCCATGTCCTTTGTCCCGATTAACCCCTTTAAGCTAACCTAGTTGCGATGGCTCCATGACTAAGTCCTTCCGCTAGGACATCTGCCGTGACAATTCCACAATAGTTGGCTCCCACCGTGGGACCAGCGCACGGTGGTTTCGAGTTCTTAAAGGGCATCTTCAAAGGGATCAAGGGATACGCTATGGGTCGGATGAGCAAGAGTCGTCGCGGCAAGCTCTACAACGACGATGCGGGTTGGGGCCCCGAGGCCGGCTCAATCGAGTACGGGTACCGGGTCCCCTTCGGTGGAATCCATGTCTTCATCGGCAAGATCAGCGAATCCGGACCTAAGCCAGACACCTGCACCGACATCATCGAGATGGCTCAGCGTGCACGACCCGCCCAAGTTCAACCCGCCGTGAAGCGTGCCTTTGTTGGTTTCATCCAAGGGGCGGAGGTTGAAGAAGGATCTGTGTCTGGTGGTGAGACGACCATATACTCCGACGGTGAATCGTCCACATGCGAGACTAATTCAATGTATCAACTGCAAGATGGCCGACTTGGGGGCTGTTCTGATGTTGACAGTATTCCGGACCGCTATGAGCTGCTGAACAGGGTCACAATCTTCATGGCCGATACACAGCCGACGCTTGGCTCAACGACTGCTGCGGCTATGACCTCCAGCTCAACGGCCGCGTCGGCGGCTGGTGCTAGCGGCACGACACGCCCGCCGGCTCAAGATTTGACAGAGTTATTGGAGGCTCTAGCGACTCTGATGGGGGTGGAGGTAACCCCGGACAACCAGGAACAACACAAGGTAGATGTGGCAAGGTTACGTGATGAGATAGCTCAAGTCAAGGAAGAACTGGCGGCTGAGAATGCTAGGATGGCTACAGAGCGGGCCTCTTTGGACGCCCAGGCACAACGGATTCAGGCAGAGTCCTTCCGGCTCACATTGGATCAGAACGCTTCAAACGAGATCATAAGGAGGAGGCACCAGAGTCATCTACCTCCGGTTTATGATTCAAAAAACCTCTTCAACACGCCTGGAGCAGGGAGCAGTGACCCGCCGGTGGTGAACCGGGCGGTCGAAGCACCTAGGACTGGAGCGCCGGTTCAGCCGCGTGCGATGGACCCGCTACGTTTGAATAATACTCCGCCTCAGCATGTTCCGACGCCGCCGGGTCATTACTCAAACCCGTTGGATAATATGATTACTGCGGCGACACGATTGGCGGCCTTATCAGTTGAAGGCGAGTCTCCAACAGCGGTAGAGACACGGAGGGCCAGAGAGCTTCTTCAGACAGCTGTGGCTTAGCAGGCGGCTTATTCTTATAGCCGTGAAAGGATTCACTCAACCCCTCGTCCAAGCCGGAGTTATAGCAGGCACATTGACTCACAGGCAGTTTCGAGCAGTGAACAGCGCTACAACCAGCCTCGTGGCATGACCCGGCACGCGGAGGTACCGATGCTCAGACTTTGGTAGATCAGAGCAGAGCGCGTCGGTAGGCTGAGCTGCGGCTCAGCTAGCGGCTCAGCAACAATCTCTGGTTTATCCATCAGCTTCGGTGGAGGAAGGAGTGACATCTAGAACCTTGGGTGTGCCATGTTTGGTGTTGGCTCTGCATAACGAGCGTTTGCCTAAGGATTTCAAGGGTCCTCGTAAGGTGCCTAATTACATACCAGATCAGCCCCCTGAAGCCTGGATTGAGAGTTACGAGATTGCAATGGAGATATTGGATGTCAGTGATGCTACATGTGCTAAGTACTTCACCATGATGTTGGATGGGCCGGCTCATACTTGGTTGAAAGGGCTGCCCGCTAACTCCATTAGATCATGGGCAGAGTTGAAGGCCCGTTTTATCCAAAAATTTAAAAGACACGTGCAAGCAGCCTATGTCAATCCTGGATTTGGATTCTTGTGTCCAGGGTGAAGGCGAGTCAACAACCCATTGGGTGCGCCGGATCTCAGCTATTATACATTCTTCGGATAGTATCAATGCCGGCTCAGCAGTCCTGATGTTGGAGAAGAATTGTCGTTTTCTCCCGTTGAAGAGAAGCTGGGGCGGCTTAAACACCACTTCAACGACATGGGGGAGCTAATGTCGGCTCTAGTTAAGTATGCCGACTCTGATGGTACCAAGGACCCCGAGTCTGATGATGATAAACCGAGAAAGGGAAAGAAGAGCAACAATATGAAAGGGCAGCAGCATAACTCGGTAAATCAAGGTGGCAATGGTAAGCGCAAGGCTGATGGCAATTTGGATTTTGTGGCTAACACTAATACGCAGAATAGTCAGCTTCGCAAGGGAAAAACCCCACCCCAGTTTGGAGGACCTAAATTCAACCTTGAGGGGATGATGAATCAGCCTTGCCCAAAGCATGGTATGGATGAAAAGCCGGCCACTCACCTCTAAAGGATTGCTTCATTATGAAGGAGTATAGAAATTCCATTTTTTTCAGAACAATCATGGGCCAAACGGCGGCTCAGGATCCGGCTCTCACGGTCCTGGTTATGGTGGTGGCGGTTCTAATTTCGGTTTCCAGGGCCAAGGAAATCAAGGCGGTTTTAATCAACAGTCTAGTGAAGGGAATCAGCAGCAGCTGCCTGGTTATCAGAGTAACTCGAAGCAGTTGAATAGTGGACAATACCACGTCTTCAACACAAGTTTATGCAAACGGGATCAGAAGCTCCATAAGAGGGTTGTGAACACGGTTGAGCCGGCGATTCCCCGTTACTTACGATGGTCTGAACACCCTATTCTCTGGAGCCGTGAGGATCACCCGCCCCGGCTTGATAATCCGGTTCATTTGGCTCTGGTGGTGGTACCTTAGGTTGGAGGGTACAGATTTACTAAGGTACTCATGGATGGGGGTAGCAGCATCAATATTGTTTATCATGAAACTTTCCGTCGCATGAGCTTGACTAACAAAGATCTTAAGACGTCAAATACTATTTTTCATGGCATGGTGCCTGGTAAGTCGGGGTATCCAGTGGGAAAAATATCTCTGGAAGTGGCTTTTGGTGATGATCATGATTCCAGATCTGAGACGTTGACTTTTGAGGTGGTTAAAATTAAAAGTCCTTATAATGCTTTGTTTGGGCGGCCGGCTTATGCTAAGTTCATGGCAAGGCCATGTTATGTTTATTTGCAGCTTAAGATGTCGGGTCATAAGGGTACCATCACAGTGCATGAAGCCGGAAGATAGCCTTGGAATGTGAAGATGGCGATGCTGCTTACGCTGAGTCTGTGTGTGCAACAGAAGAGTTGAAATTTTATAAGGATAATTTTGACCCGGTGGATATGACATCTTTGAAGAAGCCAACCACAGAGCATGACCCCCTATTGAAATTTAAATCAGCTGATGACAGCAAGCTATTTGACTTTGTTCCTGGCCATTCATCCAAGTAGTTTAGTATCAGTGCTAATCTGGATCAGAAATAGGAAAGCGTGCTCATCGAGTTCATCTGTGAGAACCGGGACATCTTTGCATGGAAACCTTCAGACATGCCAGGTGTACCGAGGGAACTCGCTGAGCACTCTCTCAATATTGATCCAAAGTCTAAACTAGTCAAGCAATTCCTTCGCCGTTTCAATGAAGAGAGGCGCAAGGCCATTGGTGAAGAAGTGGCCCGGCTCTTGGCGGCTGTGTTTATTGTTGAAGTTTTTCATCCTGAGTGGTTGGCTAACCCGGTGCTGGTACTTAAGAAAAATGGTACTTGGCGTATGTGTGTGGATTACACGGACTTAAACAAGGCCTGTCCGGCTGATCCCTTTGCTCTTCCCCGTATTGATCAGATCATTGATGCTACGGCGGGTTGTGAGCATTTGAGCTTTTTGGATGCTTATTCTGGTTATCATCAGATCAAGATGGCAGTTAAGGACCAGGAGAAGACAACCTTCATCTGTAGCGACCCAACCTCAGACGGTCAAGTCTCTATGCTTAAGTGTCATCCCTGGATCGGTATGCTGACACACAAAGTACTCGAGGATTTATAACAGAGGTAAATCACATGTATAAAGTAACGTAAATACTATTACCTCAATCCAAATAGCGGAAGTAACAAGGTTGTGGATTCCCATCAACACCAACGGCAAAGTTGAGTGTAGAAATCGTAACCCTAACGTTTCTCTTACTCGTCATAATAAGTCATGCAACATGAGACGTTGCAGCCACAAAGGGTCAGTACATTGAATGTACTGGCAAATTCACACCATAGGATAATGATGAATAATAGCTATCACTACATGCATATATGGCCGGTGGAAAACTCTAAGTTTATAATGTTTTTGCGAAAAGCCAATTTTTTCCAACATCAAAAGAATATATTTTATTTAACTACAAAGTTGGTTGATAAATATTGAGAAGGTTCCTCCAACTCAATCCCAAAATAATCATTAACCCAATCAAATTAATTAAATAAAGTGTTGAGATCAACATGATAATCCAAGAACCAGATACTCAAGATGTCCATAACCAGGGACACGGCTAATCATGATTAGTTTGTACACTTTGCAGAGGTTTGCGCACTTTTCCCCACAAGACTCGATCTCCTCCGTTGGATTTCTCGCACTTCATGGTGTTTGAGAAACGGATGACCGAGACACAGTCTTTCAGAAGCATTAACTCTAACCCCGGGTAGACAGTACCAACCTACATCCCCCTACATCTGCTAGCCTACCACTGGAAGAGGTCATGCAACATACTCAACTATGCTAGAGCCCATAATAGCTTGTGGCTGCACACGGAAGTTTCTAGCATGAATAATCTTATGATCCCTTTGAGCCTGGGTGGCAAACCGTAGGATGATCACACGGGTACTCCTGGATCCCCTTCGGCAAGCATTAGGTTCTCCAGGTGCCCGGGCAAACTACTGGGTACTCCAGGGTGCCCCAACCAATCCACCCAGATGTGTATTAAAGTAGCCACCTTAAGTTAACCATTTATGATAACTCTCACATCTGTCATGAATACACTCAAGCAATCCACGTGTACGAGCATAGCAGAGCAGTATAAGCATAACGTAGAAGTAACTCCCAACGGCTTAATAAAAAACAGGTAATAGGTTCTACCTCATCATCTACTTCCCAACATCCACATGTTATCAAAACCTAACCATGCACTGCTTGAGGGGTTGAAACTAATGCATAAAAACTTGGTATGAAAAGGGATATGATCAAAGTGTGAACTTGCCTTGTATAGTTGATGAAGATGATTCGCACTTATAACTCCTGATAGTTCTAATCGTCACACTCCGGTCAATCTAGCATGAGCAAGCAATAGTAACCACACATAAGCAATCACTCAAAAAATGGAAAGAACGAAGAAGACAATTCGGAAAGCATCAAAACCAAGCAAATAACTCTTGCAACGTAAAACAATTTCTAACAGTACCAAAATTGGGTGAATTTGGCCTTATCAGAAAGTCTAGGTCAAGAGCTTTAATTTGCAAAAAGAATCAACTAAATCGGAGTTATAAAACTCAAGTTAAGATCAAACGAAGTTTGAATTCAAATCTGCTCTAATTCAAATTTTAAAATTTCAAAAACATGTTTGAGTTGGATTACTGGATTGAGGGGATCGTAACGAAGAAGTGGGCGTTGGTTTCATCTAATTCCGACTAATGAGCAAAAAGTAGTGTTCGATTGAAGAATAGGGACTAATCTGTAAAGAAAATCATCACAGATAGGTCCCTGGCCGGAATTAATACAGAAAAAGAAAAAGACTAAATAACGAACGTTCGTTACCGGACGCTAACGAACGAATTCGTTCGCTGCGAAGGAATAAACAGCGAACGTTCATCAAATAGGACTAACTAAAAAAAGAAAACCGATCTAAAAGGAAAAACCAGTTCGGGATTTTGCGGTTTTTACCGTTCGGGCGGCTCATCGGTTTTACGAGAAAAAACGGCGCCGGCGGTGGTTGGCATATCGGCGGCAGCAGCGTGCATCCGGCGAAGGCGGCTGCGGGGTAGGGTGCGGCAACGGCGACAGGGCGGCGGCGCGTGCGGGCGGAGGCGGTGGTGCAGCGACGGCGGCGTTCGGTGGCAGCAGCAGCGAGGTTGGTGGCGGCGCGGCAAAAGGAGGAGAGAGAGACCGGGGTCCGGGGCTGCGGCCTTTATAGGAGGTCGGGGGAGGCGCGAGGCGTGGAGGAGGGGTCAAGGAGAGGCGGCGGGGAGTCCGGGCGGAGCATGGACGTCGAGGCGGCGGCGGTCGCGGCAGCGCTCGGGACTCCGTCCCGAGCTGGGTGGTGAGGCGGACGGGCCGGCTGGGCTGGGCTTCGGCTGGGAGCTGGGCCGGCCCAGTTCGGCAAAAGTGAGATTCTCTTTTTTTATAAAAAAAACTTTTGCAGACAAGAAAACGAAACAAAATAAATAAATAAAGAAACTATAGGCATATAATATATCAACATTTTCAGAAAAAGATTTCCTACAGCATGAACATTTTTCTAGCTTCAAATAAAATCCACAAAAATTCAAATAAAGCAAAGAGTGCTATTGTTGCAATAAAACCTCATAAAAATCATTTTAAAAATACCAAAATGATTTCAAATTTATTTCTCTCCACTTTTCTGATGTGGGGAATCATTTTACCCTATTTTCCATATATTTTATTTTTGGAGAATAATAATTTGAATAAAAACCAAAAACTTCAAAATGAAAATAATTTTCCAAAAGAACTTTAAATTTGATCCTTTTAAACTCCCAACTCATATTTCGTAGGTTTTGAGGAAGTCATTTTATCTTCTCTCGTGAAAATCACTGAGTTGCATAAAGTTTCTGAGTTGGAAAATATTTCCAATTGAAATTCAAATAATTTCAAATACCCTTTTCATTTAATTAAATGGAAGAAGTCATGTCATCTTCTCTCCAGGGTTTTGTATTTGAAAAAAATTTGAATTCAAGGAGATCAGGAAGCAAAGATGCAAGTTTGGGAAAGTCCTTTTATTCCCTCTCATTTAACTTTCAAAAGTTTCAAATTTCACTCAACTTCAGTCAATCAATCACACAACAATCAAAACTACTATTTAATATAACATTCCAAAATTTAGAATTTTGGGATGTTACAAACCTACCACCCTTAAAATGAATCTCGTCCTCGAGATTCGGAGAGGCTAGAAAGAAATAGGTTAGGTTTGGGGTCTTCTCAAAATCCATCGATCATCACAGGGGTCTGGGGTGCTACCATCCTTAGAAGCATGGTTACAGTTTCCATCAAAACTCATATACTCCATCCTTATTGCTGACAGTGTCGGTCTTCTCAAATTCTCAGGAAAATTCCTTCTCTGGGCTCTTCCGATAGTGGCATAACCTTTTCCTCAATTCTTCTGTCCTTTCATCTTGGTAAGGTAATTCCGAGAATCGGTCTTCTTAGCTGACGGTTCTGGCGCCAATACTAAACAACTATCGATATCTCATGGTGGTCAACAACTTATGGTTTCTCCTTCAGGAAATGGGTCTGGGTTGAACCTCACCGTATAACCTACGGTTGGCAACAACTGCCGTGTACGAGGGAAAATACCTATACCATTCTAAGGTTTAAACAAGGTTTTGATCGTCGTCTCTCAACTATAGGCAAGTCACTCAGATTTACCATCCCACATAGCAAGGAGAATAATAAGAGTAAGTCGGTATGGTGATCAATCCACCCCGCACCCAAATCATTACCTTGTATACGGTTTAGCGAATCTCGCATTCTAACACTCGGTCAATCTCACAAGCATTGCAGAATTTTCTCTTGTCGACGAACTAAGTTCGGATATATCCATTGATTCTGCAGGCCAACAAACGTCTATCGTTCCTTCACAACTCTCAGGTTTTGTGTAAACTCCTATAAGATCGTCAGTGGGTAAGGTCGTACTCTCTTAGAGGGTTTTTCCTTCAGCAAGAGTGTGCTTGCTTCTTGGCAGGTCCTGGGGCATGTGGGTTATGGCCCATCTCATCACTTGTAAACCTTGAACTCATCATCGGGGCAACTGATCGTTAATCCAACATCCAACTTCCTAGTATTCTTAAATCCATCTGATTGTACTGTCTCCCTTCCTTCTATTTGTACAAGACTAAGACGTGATTACTCACACTACAAAAAAAAATAAACTTCCGTGATGATACGTGTTTGTCACAGTAGGTCGCGCTTTTTGTCATGCATGTACATCCATGAAAAATTTATGACAGAATCAAGATAGTCATACCTGTGCTGTCGTAGAAGTGTTCCATGACATTACCAAAATTATCATCACGGAAGTGTCCACTTCCATGACGATAAATCGCGCGTCACAGAAGTGCTTTCGTCAAGGGTGACCGACATGTGGCATCCACCGTAACGGAACGCCGTTAAGCTATCAGGTCGGGTTTTGGATCCGATAACCCGTTAACAGCCCCGACCAATGGGGATTTTCCACGTGTAAAATCATCATTGGCTGGAGGAAACACGTGTCGGCTCATCGTTGGGACAGATGTCATCCACTCATTGGACAGAAGGCGCCTATGATACGTCGACACGTGGCACGGCCCAACAGAGGCCCATTCCTGTGAAAAGGCCGGCCTGTTTGACTTGGTCAAAAGGTGGCGGGCCGGCCCATGGAAAGCCTGTTAACGGCCTGTTCGCATATAGCCCATTTATAGCCCGCTAACCCAACGCTCGTTACGCCCTATCCGAATTAGGCCCAGTAGCGTCATCTGGGCCATCCAATATGATTCCAGCCCGTTTTCACTTCTGGCCCATGTATGGCCCATGACGTCTTTCGGCCCATATGAGGCCCTATGTAACTCTTGGCCTATTAACGGCCCATGGTGAAACTGGCCCGTAATGAATAGTGTATCACTTTACACCCATTAACGGCCCGTGGTGAAACTGGCCCGTAATGAACAGTGTATCACTTTATACCCATTAACGGCCCGTTATTCCGTTGGGCCGTTTCCAGCCCATGCTATCTTTCGGCCTTCTCAGAGCCCATTTATTCTTGGGCTCATTTCCAGCATTCGTTTACTTACGGCCCGTTACTGTCATTTTCTGCTTGTGGGCCAAATTCAGCCCGTGGTTACAGTCGGCCTGTTTGTGGTCCGTTAATACGTTGGGCCGTTTCATAGCATCATCAAATACGGCCTATTAACGATGGCCCGTTATGGTCGGCCCATGAACGAACGATTCCAACTCTAGCCCGTTTACGGCCATAATGCGGCCTGTTATTGGCCCATGTTTGGCCAATCGATCATACGGCCCGTATAAGGCCCATTGATGATACGGCCCATAGAAGGCCCATTGTTTCTACGGCCCGTAGAAGGCCCATTGTTTCTACGGCCCGTAGAAGACCTACTGTTTCTACGGCCCGTAGAAGGCCCACTGTTTCGACGGCCCGTAGGAGGCCCAGTGTCACTACAGTAAATATTAGCCCATGGTTATTGTGGCCTAGTTTTAAAAAATAGGTTATTGCAGCCACTAGCAAACCGCGGAAAAAGAACTGCACTGACTACAAGCAAACAAATAAACAAGACAACAAGGAAATAGATAAGCAAGCAACTTATGCTAGGCTATCACGGCTATTACACATATTACGTCCACTGGGCATCAAAGTTCGCCACCAGTGCAAATATAGGGAACAAAGCAGCATATAAACGCCGCAGCAAAACAAGTCCAGAACTGAAACCACTTTAGAAGAGTTCAAGAAACAATATCCTGGGTACCCATAATGCTGGCAAGATGCTTAGCAAGCTTATTAACTTTCTCTTGTTTGGCGCTTAAATCCTCCAGCGCTTGCTGTTGCACAAGAAAGTACGCATCTGAATTCTGCAGGGACTTCCTCAGTCCTTCGGCTTCTTGCCGCAGCACAGCTGACTAATGCCTTTCAGCTTGTAGCTGAGACTGAAGAAGCTGAAGTGATTCAGGCAGCGAGTTCGAAGAGCTTGTGCCAGCGGTACTGGCCAGTAACTCGAACACTACATCACCGCAGGACTGTGGGGTTTTCTCACTGTCTACAAGATCGTTTTTATCACCTTTCTTGGAGACCAACAGGGTTGTCTCACTATCTTGAACCTTATCTGCATTACTTTCTCTACCATTGCATAGTGGGGTGCTCTTCTCCAATATTCTGTTTGCATACTACAAGAGAAACAAGCAGACACATCACAGGTTTAGCTTGGAGTATACGAAACTCATTTTGGTAAACCGGTTCAGTAGTAAGGTGGACAGGATAACAACATGAAACAAACATATATCTATGTACTATGGTCACTGTATTGTCCATATCATTCTAGTTTATGTTGCCTAATCAAGATAGAGACACAGTTCAACTCATATATTTTTAAGACACAGCAGCATAGACAGAATATAAGTGTGAGAAACTACACAGCATTGGCAGCACTTGTAATGTGTATCACATGAGAACATAACTGTTTATACAACTTAAACTGAAATCAACATAGAGCAACAAGTTAGAACAGCAATCCAGTTAAAGAAATAGGTTTCAAACATACCTGTTGCGCCATTGGAGTTTCAATTGGATCCTTCAAATTCGAAAGTAGTTGGTATGAGTAAATACATTTATGCAACAGCAAAGGAGTATGGACCATAGCTACGGAATCTGACCTGAGAACAGTTGCTCTTCTGCTTTAAACGTGGAGTTTGGGTTAGCTGTGGTGGTCTTCGTGCTTTGGGCACTGCAGTAGCTTTACAAACTGCTCGTCTGGGGGTACTCTGTGGTGGACATGGTGCTTTGTCAACTATAAGTGGGTTACTATCCGCTGGGGTTGCGGTTAGATGGGTTGTAGCTGGTTCTCTGCCCAACGGTGTAAGTGTGCAATCTGGAAGAGTCTCGATTATGTGTGGTGGGGCTAGTTTGTGGGCCAGTACTACCATGGTTCTATCTGCATCAACGGGTAGCACTGTCTTTTGTGAAGAACGGGTTTTTGCTCCCTTAGATACTGCCATCACCCCCTCCAATTCAAATGGCTGATAAACAAGAAAAGAAATTGAACGTACAGACATTGTATGATAGACAGATGTGGTAACTCACATATATGTTGTCTAACCAAACAGGACAATATGACACAATTTCACATATATGATGCCTAACTAAACAGGATAGCATGACACAGTTTCAGATATATGATGGATAACTTAACAGGATATAATGGCATAATTCAACATATGATGAGTACCTAAATAGGATGACATGACAAAACTATATGATGTCTTTCTAAAATAGGTTGGGATGAAATAATTCACATACATGTGGTCTAAGTATACAGGATGACATGATATAATTGACATAATTGATTCATATACTAAGCAGTTGGCACTCGCATGTATGATCTCTAAACTAAGCAGATGGAATTCAATATTGTGCATATGATGTCTAAACTAAGCAATGCAAGACACCATATGCATCATATGAGAAATATAAACATTGCAACTTAGAGCATACACCTCAGGTGGGATATAGGACTGGTCATCTGTCTCTGAATCCTCCTCTGAGGAGCTCCCTGTAACCATCGAGATATATGCTACAACAGGTACCATTGCCTGCTCTAAAGACCTTGTTTTCACTCCAGATTTTTCCATAACCGGCTCAAATGGCTGATACACATGAAGAGTAGTTCAATATACACAGATTGTCGACAAATGGAATACGTAATGAAAAAAAAGATGGCATGAGATAATTCACATATATGATGCCTGGCTCCATGGCGGTGCATAATTCACATATATGATAACTGGCTGAAAAACACGACATTGCATAATTCACATATCTGATATAGAAAGCAAACAGGAGGCATTCACACAAAGCATGTCTAATCTAAGCAGATGGCATGGCAATGCAAGACACCATATGCATGATATGAGCAATATAACCCAGCCAAGTTAGAGCATGCACCTCGGGGATGGGGGGGAATACGACTGGTCATCTCTCTCTGAATCCTCCTCTGAGGAGCTATCTGTAACCAGCAAGAAATCTGCATCGACAGGTAGCACTGACTGCTCAGAAGACCTTGTTTTCACTCCAGATTTTCCCATGACCGACTCAAATGGCTGATGCACAGGAAGAGTAGATGAATGTATAAACATTGTTGACAAATGGAATACATTATGGAAAAAATATGGCACAATACAATTCACATATACGATGACTGGCTAAACAGGATTACATTGCATGATTCACGTATATGATGCCTGGCTAAAGAAGATGGCATTGCATAATTCCCATATACTCCCTCCGTTCCTAAATATTTATCTTTTTAGAGATTTCAAATGGACTACCACATACGGATGTATATAGACATATTTTAGAGTATAGATTCACTCATTTTGTTCCGTATGTAGTCACTTGTTGAAATCTCTAAAAAGACAAATATTTAGGAATGGTGGGACTATGATATAGAAACCAAACAGGTGGCATTCACACAAAGCAAATCTAAACTAAGCTGATGACATATAAGATGTATAATGTAAGCAATGCAAGGCGCCATATGCATGATATGACCAACATCAGCATGCCAGGTTAGAGCAAACACCTCAGGTGGTAAACAGGCGTGGTCGGCTCCTTCTGAATCTCCATCTGAACAGTTATCTTCCTCTGGAATACAATCTGGAAATGCAAGAGGGGGGGCACTTCGCCCACCATGGAGCGGCGTCTGCATGACATTATATTCGCACGCAACAGTCTTCTCTTTTTCTCTACATGTTCAGTACGATTGTGTACAATATCTGACGTGCATAATAAAAAAATAGTTAGATTTTGTAAGGCCTAAGGGGTGCATGCAAAAATCAAGACTGATGGTAGCAAACGAGTGGATGGATCCAAAACTAATGATAGCAGGTAGATTATAGCTTCAGTTTAAAAAGATAGACAATGGATCATCTATTGTTTGTTGCCCACCCAACATGAACCACATAGAAGACCCCAGATGAACCAGATAGTAGACAGATACTATTCGTTGCTGGCTCGATATGAGACCCATGGGCAATTCAAAACTCAAGATTGAACGATAAAGTAGCAGGTAATAATAACCGATGTATAATGTAAGCAAACACGAAAGACTGCGACCTCTCTTCCGGAACTGTGTAGTCCTCAGGTTCATCTGCTCAGTCGATGATGGTAATGCAGTTGGCGTGGCTGCCGGCAACGGGGAAGATGATCTGAGGCGGCGAAAGGAAGTCTGCAGGGGGGATCTCTGCTGCAGTGAACGCTTCTGTCGATGGTGCACCTCAGGTGGGGTGGATGACGGCACGGCAGGAGCAGGACATAACACACAGAGTTTTCTTTGACGCCTATCTGAAAATGAAGTAAATCTGTAAGGGCTCCTAAGAATTGGAGGATTCTATAACGCAGGGACAGGAAAAACACAGGAATAGGATAGGAATGCACGTGCAAAACAGAGCATTTGCAAACATAGGATTTCAGTGAACCTGGGTGTTTGGCTCACATGAATTGGAAGAACAGATGAATGGAGAAACAAAGTGATGCGATGAGTGTACAACCTCTTTGGCATAGCCTTGTGGACCTCAGCATCATTGGGTTGGACGTGGAGGATGGTGATGATGCTGGTGTGACTGTCGGAGGCGGGGAAAAAGATCTGAGGCCTCTGGAAACGGCGCCGAGGGTACTGCTCCGTTGTGATGGACGGTTCCATCGTTGGAGCAGCTCCGCTAAGGTGTACGGCGACGAGGCTGAAGCATGACAAGACAGACAACATTAATCTGAAGTGGGACCCTAATATCATCTGCAATAGATGATGTAAAATACATCACCAAAAAGTGCTAGATGTAAAATGCATTAGCCGCGCCACGGCCGCTCCGACAGATGTTGTAAGTACTGTTCACTCTAAACTTAATTGAAGAAAATGAACTTCATAGTCAAAACTGAATTTTAGTGTCGAAACTGATTGAACTAGTAACAGAGCATTGCAATAGATGTTTAGGGCGTTCGAGCACTAGTAGCAGAGAAGCAGTGATCTAAATCAGCAGACGCTCGAGCAGGGAACGCACTAGCAGAGAGCAAGTCGTGCAGTAGCACCGCGAGCGAGTGCTAAAGCAGCAACTCCTGTAGCTGCCGGAGGTCGTGCAGCAGCAGCAGCAGCGCAAGCGAGCGCAAGAGCAGAGTAGCAGCACGGACGAAAGCAGGAGCAGTGCAGAAGCGCGACTGACAGCAAGAACAGAGCCGCAACGCGAGCGAGAGCCGGAGCAGCTGCAGCTAGTGCCGTTGTTGAAGTCGCCGCCGAGGAAGCAACGACATGGGGGAGAGACGCCGTGGATGATGTGGCCGGCGACGGCGCCGTCGATGGAGACACACCATGTCTACTCGGTATCGAGCACAGGCAGCCCCGTGAGATCGAATAAAAGATAAAATGCAGCAGTGAGTGCAGAACCTCCTTGGTGGCGCCGAGTTGGCCTCGGCTTCATCGGAGGAATTGGTGAGGGTGCTGCGGTTCCGGTGGGGCAGGTCAAGACAGCGCTGTGGGGATTGAGGTGGCGCGATAGACGAGGCGAACATCGGGGCAACTCCTTGGAGGTGGAGGACGGGGCGGCTGATCCGGCTAGACGACGAGATCGACAACGGATCCTCATCCGGTGCGGTGGATGAGGGTCGGCGAGCTGTTGCGGTGGATGACGTAGTCGGGGAAGAGTCTCCAGCTGGGCGGCGGTCGGGAGGCCGACGGAGGAGCGTGGGGTTTCGCGGGTTTTGGCGGCCTCGGTGTATGAATGGGGGGCGAAGGGGGAGGGGGAGCCAAGCTTAGGGACGCGCTTGTCCAAAATGTAGGGTAAGTTACCAGCGTACCCCCACCGGTTTTGACACCGCGACGTGGAGCTTCATTTCCGGCTAAGGGGTAGAAGGGGGATTTCGCGTGTCTGGGCTGCGGGAGCGATTTCGGATGAGGAGGGAGTTCTCGCGCGCGTCCAAATTTCGGGATAACAAGGCGCGGCGCGGGTTGAAGAAGCGGGAGTTTCAAAGCAGGTGAGACAAATGATACTCGAGCTTGAAAATTTCGGGATAACAAGGTGCGGATTCCTTGTTCGGCAGAACAAACTTAACGTGTAAAAAAAGCAATTCATACAAGACACAAGAGAGTCATGTCCCCTTTTACTATATTGCTATAGATGCCATTGAAAAAACTACAAGAAAAATGTAAAAAAAATCGGGAGAACAAGATTACCCTGCACAGTACCAAATCGATTCGCACTTCCCTCAACAACAACAACAAAAAACAAATCAATTCCCACCAAAGAAAGAGTAATGTCCCTTTTTATATGATTACAGATGCCATGATCTCGAATTTAAATTTTTGAATCCACGTTATGTTGAATTCAAATATATCGTTAGGTGACCTTGCGGTTTATAATTGATGTAGTCGTACATTTTGATCTTCCATCATATATGAACATTTTACTCCACCATGTGAATATATATATTGTCGTCTACCATATGGACTAAGTTTGAATCAATTTTCCTTATTTGAATACGATTGTTGTCAAGTTATACAATAATTTAAATATTATCTTGATAACAAAAAACATACATAGCAGTAATCATATTTCACTATGAACTACATGTACCATACGCTCTCCAATTCAAATATTTGTATCCATTTTATATTGAATTCAAATCATAGTACATTATTGGTCTAGGTAGCGAGATGTTTGGGATAATCTAAACCCTGTTTTCATACGTATAATTTTTGGCTGGATTGGGACAAGTTTTGGTATAAGCCTCTTGCAAAACCGGAGATTCTCTCAACAAGCCTCGTGGTTCCGGCAGGGAATGTGTCACCTTTGTGTGCGAAACGATATATGCTGCCCCCTGATTTTATTTACAGAGGCAACATAGAACTATATGAGTGCCCTGTTAAATTTTGGAATTATTTCGGGTTCATTTGGCCTTTTTATACATTAATTGAGTTTCTGGACTTTTAATGTGCATAATCTAAATATGAATTGCATGCACATGCTCCGGTGCACCAAAGTGGGTTGAAAAATCACATGTGTGTCCTTGGTTGAATTTCTAGGTCCCATGGAAGAAATGAGAATGAAATTCAAACATCTGGGCATCATGACTCGGCCGAGAACATCGAGAAACTTTGATTTTTAAATTCATATAAATCTAAAACTCGACTGGAAATCATGAAACTTGGCATGGTGTCATGTCATGGCACTAACATGTTGTGGTAAAAAATTGGGCCGATTTGGAAGCTCGTGGTTCTAAGAGGGAACGTGCCACCTTTGAGTGTGAAACGATATACGCTGCCCCCCTGAGTTTCTTAACAAAGGCAACATAGAACTACATTAGTGCCCTGTTAAATTTTGGAGTTATTCCGGGTTCGTTTGTTGTTTTTTATACATTAATTGAGTTTCTGGTCATTTAATGTGCATAAGTCAAATTTGAACTACAAGCACATGCTCTCGTGCACCAAAGTTGGTTCAAAATTCACATTTGTGTCCTCGGGTGAATTTCTAGGTCCCATGCAAGAAATGAGAATAAAATTAAAACATCTGGGCATCGTAGCTCGGCCGAGAACATTGAGAAACTTGGTTTTAAAATTCTTGTAAATCCAAAGCACGTCTGAAAATCATGAAACTTGGCATGGATGTCATGTCATGGTACTACCATGTTGTGGTAAAAAAAATTGGCCGAATAGAAACAGATTTTGGTATAAGCTTCTTGCAAACCGAAGCTTCTCTCAAGAAGGCTCGTGGTTCTGAGAGGGAACGTGCCACATTTGAGTGTGAAACGATATACGTTGTCCCCCTTGAGTTTATTTACAAAGGCAACATACAGCTACATGATGCCCTGTTAAATTTTGGAATTATTCCGGCTTCGTTTGGCCTTATTTACACATTAATTAAGTTTTTGGTCATTTAATGTGCATAATTCAAATTTGAACTACAGGCACATGCTCCCGTGCACGAAAGTTGGTTGAAAAATCACATTTGTGTCCTCGGGTGAATTTCTACTCCCTCCTTCCATCTATATAGGTCCTAATGCGTTTTTCGAGGCTAACTTTGACCAAACGTTAGAGCAATAATATATGACATGCAACTTACACAAAGCATACCTTCAAATTTGTATGTCAAAGGAGCTTCCAATAATATAATTTTCATAGTATACATCTCATGTGCTATTAATCTTGTCAATAGTCAAAGGCTGTCTTGAAAAACACATTAGGCCCTATATAGATGGAAGGAGGGAGTAGGTCCCATGCAAAAAATGAGAATAAAATTCAAACATCTAGGCATCGTGGCTCGGTCGAGAACATTGAGAAACTTGGTTTTAAAATCATGAAACTTGGCATGGTGTCATGTCATGGTAGTACCATGCCGTGGTAAAAAAAAATTGCCGAATAGGAACAAATTTTGGTATAAGCTTCTTGCAAATCGGAGCTTCTCTCAAGAAGGCTCGTGGTTCTGGGAGGGGACGTGTCACCTTTGTGTGCATAATTCAAATTTGAAATACAAGAACATGTTCCAGTGCACCAAAGTTGGTTGAAAAATCACATGTGTGTCCTCGGGTAAATTTCTAGGTTCCATGCAAGAAATGGGAATGAAATTCAAAATTCTGGGCGTCGTGGCTAGGTTGGAAACATTGAGAAACTTAGTTTTTTAATTCCCGTAAATCCAAAACACGCATGAAAATAATGAAACTTGGCTTGGTGCCATGACATCGCACCAACAAGGTGTGGTAAATTTGCAGCCCGATTTGTGAAGGCGCACACATTAACAATCAACAAAGTCATTTTGGAACAAGTGTTGTCACGTTACAATCGGAAAACAAGTATTATTGAAATCGTGGGCGTTCTACTTACTAGTACCATTTACGTGCCGCCACGCGTCCCCATATTTTATTAGCTAGGAGGCGCCGTGCAGGGTAGCTATTTGAGTACGAGAGGCGTGCGATCAGACCCCTGCGCGTGCTTATCGGGAGGAGAGCCCTTTGACCTCCATCTGCCGTCCACCTCTCTCCCAAGGTCTCCATTAATGGTGCCCGAGCCTCTGTTTAATGGCGTGGCTATGTATCACTCGACAAAGATTTAAGAGAGAAAATAGAAAATCGGAAAGCACGGATCTTGATGTAAGATCCGACGGACCTATATAGCATCTACTGCGACTATAGCCAGACTGATGAATATATAAGGACGATTAAAAATTTTTTTTGATCAAAGAAGGGCTTGCCCCTTCCGATTTTCATTACTGAAAACCACCACAATTCACAAGAAGTTCAGCACAACTCGTTGAGAAACCACAATTCAAGGGGCGGAGGCACAATGGGCAGTGGAGCACGGTGAGGTCCATCGAGACCTTAGAGAGCTCCATCGTCGGGTCCTGTTCGGTCTGCATGATCTCGCCCTCCTCGTGCACAACCATCTCTCGACTTGGGCCAGGGTATTACAAAGCTTTACCGTCACATATTTTATACTACTTCAAGGTGCATTAAATCAACACATGCAAGTATCAAAAGGAGAGTCACGACATTTATGCATGCGTTGTAATTAATGCATCGGTAAACGCAAATTATTGAAATATATCGAGTGCAGTGCTTTGATGTGTCGCGTCAACTCGTACATCAACGAGAAGTTTGATTATCCTCTCCCTCACGGACTTAACTACACCTGCCTTTGGCTGTATGACAGGTTGGCCACACACCTGTCGGGCCCACCTGTCATACACGCAAAGGCAGGAGCGTCCCTCCCTCGCACATGAGCGTGGTGGCTGGCAATACTAGGAGAAGCTTTCGCTACACGCTCTCCCTCCCGCACGCGGTGGACATGCAGCAGTTCAATCGGTGTCAGATGGCCAGAAGCGTACTGTAGTACTCCTCCAGTGCAGTAGTACTCCATCATTGTTCGACTAACGAAGAGGCGAAGAGCCAAGCGCAGTCTGGACGCTCGTGTGGCAGTTTCATGTGTAGAGTAGTCTAGGATAGCGTGTACCGTGCCTGTAAGCTTAAAATCGGTTGGGTTAGCTCCATGCTATGTGTCCGTCTCGAGGTTTCAAAAAAAAATAGTCTTCTGGCCCTACCTGACACCCTCGTGATTGTAGTTTGCACGCTCATCTGGTCAAGACAGGAATATATATTTTAATTTGTTTTTTTCGAAAAGGGGGGACTCCTCGGCCTCTGCATCAGAACGATGCATACGGACACATATATTTTAATTTGTGGTGGGTAAATGTTAGAGGTTGCGGCAAATATATTGTACATTGCGGGTCTTTCAGCCAAGTTTAGAGGCAAGCATGTGGGGCCAGTGCTATGATGTGTCGCGTCAACTCGTACAACGAGGAGAAGCTTGATTTTAGTACACACCTTCTCCCTCACCCATGCGCGCGGTTGTTCGCAAACGAGGACAGGCTTTTGCTTAGTAGCACTTCTACAACAAGCTATCTGTCCCGCTCGCGGTGGACGGACATGCAGCAGGGGATTCGACACTGTAGAAGCAGTAGTAGTAACATCATTGTTCGTCTTCTCGAAGAGGCGAAGAGCCAAGCGCAAACCGAACGTTGCAGTTGCGAACATTGGATCACGCATATAGCCAGGCTCTTGCATGAGACAAAATTGCTATGTGAGCCCACTATTGTACTAGTACGTACAACTACTTGCTAGTAAGCCCTGTAAACCAGAAAGGAGTATTTGCCCTTCTAGAGATTTCAACAAGTGACTAGACTACACCGAGACGGAGTACATATGGAGCAAAATGAGTGAATCTGCACCGTAAATAAATACGTACTAGTTCTATCGTTTTCCTCTCCGAGGTGCACAATATTGAGTATACTGACTAGTCTCTTTTTGACACGCATTTACGTTTTTTTACACAGTACCGACGCAAGCGCTCATATACACGCGCATACTCTCACCCCTATGAACGCACACACGCACGGCACTATCATCTTGAAATTTACGAAGTCACCATAGGCACCTCGTCTTCCACAATGTAGGAAAATTATGAGGGGGTTCTCTCCAACAGTGTTCCTTGGCTCACACCTAGCATCATGGTAGTCGAACTTGGAGTCATTCATCTGGTACACGTGGCATCTCAGATCTGGACACAAGGTGATGCGACCTCTCACTTCCTCTGCCATTTGAAGTGGTGCGCCGGTGGAGGGCTAGCATACTCCAATATTAGGTTGGCTCGATGTGATGTGGCAACTTCATATACTAACCGGATGCTGGCTATACTCCGTGTGTAAATAAATACATGGTGTATTGTTTTATTCCTATCGGCGAGGTAACTAAATGTCCTTTTGCTACTTAATAGGATTACATGCAATGAACTAACCACCGCATGTGATGTTTGGTAGTCTCAAGTCATTGAAAGCATGCATGGGCACGGAGGGGGACGCAGCATCATTGACTTACTGCACCTGCCTTTGGGTGTATGACACATGGGTCCAACGGGTGGCTGGCCAACCTGTCATACAGCCGAAGGCGGGTGCAGTAGAGGGGCGAGGAGTAGATGGCCAACACGCACATGAATTCAACGCAGTCTGAACTTATATAAAGGCTCCCGCCAGTCCAATCTACGAAATCCTACGCACCTAAGGGCAAGAGTGATCACTCCAATCGCAAGATCAGTTGACTAGAAGCTAGACACATGGAGGCGATGAGCGCGAGCATCAGCCGGCTGTGCCAGATGGTCCACGACGCCGGCCTGCATCCTGGCACCGAGGAATGTCTCCAGGTAGTGCTTGAGGCCGCCAGGGCGAGGGGCCGCTTGGACGACAGCTTCGTCTCCTTGTTCAACGAGGTCCTCGTCGGCTTCCTCGAGAAGTTCACCGTCGTCAAGAAGCTCGCGAACGACCTTGACGTACGCCTCCAGCCCACGCGCCCAGGATCTGCGATGCCTGCCACCATCAACAGCCTCTATGGTGACAACCTCTTCGACGCACTGGTGGCCCTGCGACTGCCCGCCGTCGCGCCGGAGAATGTCCACCTCGAGGTCGCGCTCGCCACGCAGCGCCTGGCGCAGCAAGACACCATCGACATAATCACCCACGTCTACGCGCAAATCGTCCACAAGGACTACTACATGCAAGAGGAGGACGATAGGACGCTGGCCTTCTTGGACCGCAGGGCAACATTGGACGGCGTTGTTTAGAAGCACGTTGAGCTTGCCACCAACGCCGCTCCTCCTCACACGTCGGTTGGTGACCCGGTGCACTAGGGCGTGAGGATGTCGTTGATGGATCCGTATGTATCTTTATCTTTCCGTCAAATCCATGTAGTAGTATATGGTACTACTAGTAATTATCTTACCTTTCGCATCAACTTCATAATTTTCCTACGTACTCCATGCATGAACCGTGCCAGAACCAAACTTCTCATTACTCTAGGGAAAATCGTTATTTCTATCTATCGGTCGCCCCGTGGAGCAGAAGCAAATTTTACAAGTTACAAGTTCAAAAGGAAAAGCCTGCCGTGTTCGCGTCGCACCCCCACACAGTTTGTCCGGCACGCCGCTCAAGGGGGAATGCGTGCTGTGTTGCATTTTCACTTACAAGTGGGACCGCAGTTGAGCAAACCGACTATCGGCAAACCCCCACCCCGCCCACCGCGCGATGGCTGAGAAAACAGGAGGGAGAAGAGATGGTTGTAGCTAGCACGGACTCCAAGAAAATTGGTGTCGGATGGGACTCGTGTGGGTGGCGTGTGCCGTACTGCTAGACATGAATGCTAGTTATGGCCCATGCCACCCCACTAGATCGAGGTGCTGGTTACTCCACTATATCAAGTACGTAGAACAAATTTCCTGGAGTCAGTGCTCGGCCCTCCTCTATCTCTCTTCTCAGCCAGCCAGCAGACGCGCGGAGCCCATCATCTGTTTGCTCATATGGGGTCCCACATGTCAGTGAAAACGCAAGAGGACCCACTGAACCTGCACATCTTTCACCTCAACGTGCTGGTGATGAAAAACAAATCCAATAAAGATCTTCGGTGGCTGCTTTTGGAGTTACTCAAGAGTAGTAAGATTCTATTTACAGTTTAACCCAAGATGCACATCACGTGGCTTCACCTACCACTCTATTTTCTTGCATGACACGACCTGGATGCTGGATGTCCCACGTGTCGGCAAAAGGAGGAAGAACTCGACCAAATCTTCGGTTGTGCTCTTGGATTAGACTAGTTGTGCTAACTTAAAATTTTATTGTGTAGAATGGATGCAAGTTTTGGTATTGGGAAGAAGAGTACAATGATATATTGATAGAGCACAATTTAGTAGATGTTCTAGCACTTTTAGATAGCATAGAGGCTAGAGATGAGACTAGTGCACTTATTGATAGAATAGAGGCTAGACACGTCTACTTCTTTACACTCGAAAAAGAAAGAAGCACGCAACATCGAGCCTCCACAGATCAACAATGATTGCATCGAGAAGGCACTAATCCAACTTACAGGAGCAGTTATGGAAGTTGGATATCTTCTAAAATGTATTCTTGTGGTTCTTGTTTTCTTTGGTCTTTCTTTTCTAGTCAAAATTTTGGTGATGTATTTCCATGTACCAAAAAATCAATGATGAAAAAAAGATATGTGTTCGCAAAGAAAAATGTACGCGGCCGGGATGCGGTCGCGCGTTCGGCGCATGACCACCACATCCGAGAAATGGCCCGGACACGACCCCATTGCCCTACCCAAACGGACAGAATCCGGGCAAAACAGAGGTCTGTTTGGGGTCGTGCGTTGGAGTTGGCCTTACAAGTGGGACCGTAGTTGAGGAAACCGACTATCGGCAAACCCCCACCTCGCCCGCCGCGCGATGGCTGAGTTAGAGAAACGACTAGGTTGAAGAGATTCTTGTAGCACGGACTCCAAGAAATATGGTGTCAGATGGAAGTCGTGCTGGTGGTGTGTGCCGTACTCCTCGACGTGAATGCTTGTTCTGGCCCATGCCACCCTACAACTCCTAGTACTACTTATAGTAGTAGTATCGAGGATTTGAGGTGCTGGTTACGTACAGCGAACATATTAACATATGGCCCACCTCACACTGTGGCCAAATTTCCTGGAGTCTGTGCTAGGTTAAAAAGTGTTCTTTGTGAGGATGAGTGGCTAGTCTCAAGTTTAAAAATTGTTGTATTACGTACGTAGACGTAGAGATAGTGCAGCACGTGAAGCTAGTACAAATAGTGTACTATTGTTGATTGGCCTCATCCGATAACCTGTTGCAATGCACGTACAATTATGTATTCGGAAAATATTTTTTTGCCTCGTCGCAGCACCCACTCAGAGAAGCGACTCGATAGCCATTCATAAATTTAGTAAGTTTATCACAGGCATATCATTTTATTACATAGAACAGGTCATCAACCCACAACAACAACGAGGATAGATTATAAATACTAAAGTTTTCATCACACAACAAATAACAAGCAATGAAATGAACTTCAACTCAACCAATCCTCGATGTTGGAAACGCTTGCTTTGAACAACAAGTGATTCTCTGGGAAGGGCCAGCTATTGTAAATCTCGAGGCCAACGCAGGACTGATCATCTAGGCTGAAGCGGCCTACTATATCACGACCAGGGTAGGTAACCACCGAATTGTCCGACGTATAGATACAGTTGCTTCTCATAAATGGTACTCCCTCCGTCCCATAATATAAGAACGTTTTTGACACTACACTAATGTAAAAAACACTCTTATATTATGGGACAGAGGGAGTAGTAATGTTGTGTCAACAGCAGCTGGATCGACTTTCACCATCATTGGATAGTTTTGTCCAAGGAAGAGCGAGTTTACTCCAAGAGTACTAATAAATAACTTTGATGTGTCCCGTCAACTCGCAGAACGACGAGAAGCTTGCTTACTACGCCTTCTCCCTCGCCAAAACGTGCGCGGTGGCCCGCAGCACGAGGAGAAACTTTTGCTTACAAGCGGTGGACGTGCAGCAGTTCATTTGGTGTCGGATTGCCAGAAGTACTACTGTAGTACCATCATTATTGTTCGACTTCCGGAAGAGGAGAAGAGCCAAGCGCAAGGTCACCTACTAACCTAGTATAGTACTACTACAGCCAAAGTTGGTCCACCTTTTTAGAGCATGGTTAATTAATATAGGCGGCTCTTGCAGCGGCACATCATTTAGAGCAAGTACTCTCTTCGTAGGATCAAAGGAAATGAAACAAAAGTTGGAGTGGATGCTAGATTGCCAATTAAAACATGATTACATAGGAAAAACAATCCTATAGCATTCTATCCTATGAATCAAATGACCAATGTAGGAAAATTATGAGGGGGGTCTCTCCAACAGTGTTCCTCGGCTCGCACCTAGCATCACGGTGGTCAAACTTGGAGTCATTCATCTGGTACACGTGGCATCTCAGATCTGGTACTCCAATTTTAGGTTGGCTCTATGTGATGTGGCAACTTCATATACTAACCGGATGCTGGCTATACTACTACGGTACTCACACTCCAAGAAGTGACTTGAAAACCAATCATAAATTGAGTCTATGACACGCATTTGCAAATGTACCATTCATTACATACAACAAGTCATCAACACACAACGACAATGATGATACATGTTGGATTATAGATTATTTCCAACAAAACATTCCAGTAAATACTGAAGTTTTCATCACACAACAAATAACAAGCAATGAAATGAACTTCAACTCAACCAATCCTTGGCGTTGGAAACGCTTGCTTTGAACCATAGGTGCTCTGGGAAGGGCCAGCTATTGTCAATGTCGAGAGCAACGCAGGACTGATCATCCAGGCTGAAGCGGCATATATCAGGAGCAGGGTAGGGAACCACCGCAATGTCCGAGGTATAGATACAGTTGCTTCTCATAAATGGTAGTAACGCTGTGTCAACAGCAGCTGGATCGCCTTTAACCATCATTGGATAGTTTGGTCCAAGGAAGAGCGAGTTTGCTCCAAGACTACCAATACTATACTAGGGAGAAGGTGTTGGCGGTAGCACACTAGTATCCATCCCGAATACCTTGCAACGGGTGTTGGAATAGGTCCGGAGAGGGCAACCATGGGAGACAACACGTGCTCCCTCAGTAGTAACAATCTCAGTGCACTGTATACAGACAAGAAGAGGTGATCCATCGGAATTAGTTGCCAGGCGCCACTGAGTATATAAGTTCTGCTCGTCCTCATGCTCGTGATCATCACCATCGTCATCTCCCCCTTGGTTATAACATTTTTCAAGTATAGGTGGTGGAATGTTCACAGGACCTTGGAAACACAAGAAGGTTAATTAGTAAAGGGAAACTTGCTAACCCGCATGCATGTGGATGAAACAATTATAATTATGGTGGAAGACAAACGTACCGAAACTACGAGGATCCCATGCAAAAACAGTGCCACGAGTGGTGGCAGCAAACACAAGATCCTCGTATTCAATTGCATCACAGTACACATCCGTGTATAGAAACTGATTTTTGAGCAATATCCATCCAGTCGAACCACGAAGGACGGCAACAAGCTTGTCGAAGATAGCAACAACTTGATAGTTCATGTAATTCCAAGAGCGGTTGGGAACTCGACAAATTGCTATCTTGAGTAGACGACAGTCACCATGATCGTATTTGAACGTACGTAGATCATCTGTGTGCTCAACCTCAGGGCACTCGGAGATTTTTGGAAGTGGAATCCGCTGACGAGTGTACACATTCACAAGTTTCCACTCACAATTGTACCCAATATAAACAACCCAATCTCCATTTGTGCCAGCCCAGGACTTACCCTTAAGCGATGGCATCTTGACATCACACGTATCATTATCAAGCGGCATCAACTTGCACAAGGCGAGGCCTCCGTCGTCCGCGCCCATGCGAACAGGCTTATAGCGAAGAGGATAAGGGAGATCAAACCGCTCCTGGACCCTTGGGTTCCTTGTAATGATGTTATTAGTTGAGTCGAGAATGGGCTTGAACAAACCTGCCATGCTAGCCGAGGTGATGACGTCGCACCGATCAATGAGTTCCCCCACCACGTCATCTTTCAGATCGGGGCAAGAATAACGGGGTCGTTTCCGGCTTGTTCCCTCCATGGAGAAGACGATCGAACAATGGCAGAAGGAAGGGTGAAGGCAAATGGAGGAGGGAGGAAGAGAGTGCGACAGCAGTTCCAAATCGAGAGGGAAAGGCGAAGAGTCGGTGGACGGTTGCCAGTTTGCCACGGTACACGAAGAGGCGCCCCGGCCTACACGTCCTTTTGGAAATTATACAAAAGGAGTCGCCGTCGTCTCACTGACATGTTGGAACGGGACCATATGTCAACGAAACATCGTGTGTAATTTCTCGTGCAAAATGCGATCTGGACGCGTTGGCCCGAGGTTCCGCATTATTTCTCGACTTTATTTTTTTTTAATGGCGTGCCGTTCAGTTTTGAAGCAGGACTAACTGGTACTGTTTGCAGAGAAAATATAAACTACTCTACCACTACTCCACCTCTAGTACTGGTAGTATAAAAAAGATATATAGGCTGGAGCTTCAGAGCTTTCTTGCTAAGGGCTACCCACTTGCTTCTCACACTATCACCCTCTCTCCAGATCTAGAAAAGACGGCCTCTCTCTCCCTCCTCACCGGTGGTCACAGATCCGCCGGGGAAGAAAAAGACGTGTAGTGTTGACGCACTCGTCGTCGGCGAGCGAGATCTCGCACTGACGACAAGGCCGTCCTCTCAGACCTAGCGCCCGCGCGGGATGGCCTCCGTCCGCAAGCTCGCTCTCGTAGTGCGTGTGGAGGACGATGAGCGCGAGCGAAGCCACTTCCCGCCGACCCTCAGGTATGCTACCTCTTTTTGAACCATACCCTTGTTCTATTGCCCCATCTGCCATGTCGCTGCATGTGGATCTTTTTCCACTCCACCATCTTCCCAATTTGCTATCCTCTGCTCTGCTGGTCACGCAGACGAAAACCTTAATTTGCACTATTAAAGGAAACCCTACTTCATGCAGACTAATCCATGTCTGGGTTGAATAAGGAAAGGAACGGAGACTGTACTGTCCAATCGAGTAGGCATCGAACCCGCATCTAGGTTGAGAAGGGGAAAATTAGTAGCTAAGGAACGAGTCTCGTGTCTCTTGTTTGAACAAGGGTAGAAAGGCTTGACAACGCAATAGAGAATGACCAGGTCGATCGGTTTGTTGTCCTCACATAGGAAAAAGGTGGCTAAACATAACAAAAATGGGACGTAATCCACATATGCTGCCTGGATATTTGTTGCTCTGGGCAACCATACCTCCCTCACCACTCTATGCGTCCGTGGAGGTACATCGTACTGGTGCGCCCACTGTCCGAATGGGCCTCGCATGCTCTTAGTCTAACTTTTTTGCTGTTACTATAACGCCAGCAGTCAAGTCAAGCAATGCTACTGCTAAAGTGATGCCACATTTAACTAATGCCACACTCAGTCTAATGCTACCGATAAATTTAAGCAATGCCATTTAATGTCACTGGATTATTTCAGGGTTAGCTGTTGATTCTGGATGTATTAAAGATTTTTCAGCTAAGGCATTCTAATGATGTTGCACAGCCAGTATACCAACAATGAAACTTGTTACTACCCTCAGATTTTTGCACTATTAATGCTTATAGATTACATACCTCACTTTCATGTGATAAGTTAAATTTTTTTGTACAGTGTCACCAAAATGCCAAGGCGCTGATGTCATTTTACTTTGGTTAAACTGCACAAAAAATTATGAAGACAAGAGGAAAGTTTAAGAGTGGGCACCTCCTCCTCCGGCTGTTCTCTTGGTTCGTTCGATCAAGTTTTTATGTTTGATCGATTATCAAGATTCGGATAGCAATTTTTAAGGTCCCCCTGAGTTCGAAATGATATTTACCATGGAGGTACATGGTTTGCAATTTTTTTATACCGTCATTAGTTAATAATGCTAGTTACCTTCAAACTTTTGTATTTGGTTTAATGCTCATGCACAGCTAGTATACCAATGCTGAAACGTGTTACCTTTACATTTTGTATTGTTAATTCTTATAGAAATCTTCCAGTGCCAGAGTTTATTGAAATCTGTTCAGTAAAACCATTGTACTGTACCCTGTAATAAAATAACTACTCTACTGTTGCACTAGCCACTGGATTAGTGTATATTTGTAGTATTCGAAATTTCGAATGGTGTTGCATTAGCGTATGGACATAAATAAAGGGTGGCAAGCTTTCCTAGATATGTGCTCAAGAAAACTACTACCTGTTGTTCTAAATACTAGTAGACGTTTGGGTACTTTAAACTGAACCGCAAAAACCTCTTATATTAAGGAACAGAGGGTGTAGAGTTCACTCAAATTATCCCGGTAAAGCTAGTCACACCTTTGTTAAAATTAATGTTCATTATGTTATCGGAGGAGGTCTGTAAGTTTTTCTCTAATGCCTGTCGACTACATACCTGACATCACGATGTAATGTTAAGTCATTTCCTTTTGTACAGTGTCACTGAATTGTCAAGGCGGTGATGGCATTTTATTTTAGTTGAAGTGCACAAAATATGCTTAAAAGAAGAGGAAAGGTCAAGAATCGATCATTCTTTCAGAAAGAACTATATATGCCTTTCTGACATCAGCCTATGTTCCCTTATTTATTCCTTCAAAAAGGTGGTTAGAAACAGTCTTGCTACCTTTTCCCATTAAGAAATTGGAATGCTTATATTGGTGAGTCTATGCTTCAACTAGTGCCACTTTTATAGTAATCACACTTTCAATATCTATGCAAACAGGGATGCTCGAGTTTAGTGGAACTGCACAAAAAGTCCAACCGGTTCAACATTAGGAGCATGTTTTATCCCAAACCTTTATATCCAATTGGTGGCACTATGAGCTATTCATTAAGAAGGTACATGGTTTGCTACTATCTTGCTACTCTTTTTGTACTGTCATTAGATAGTAATACTAGTGGTTTGCATGTGAATTTATTGGCAGGGTGGACCTACATTGGAGGTGCAGGACATGATTCAATGACTGGATGCTCAATTACGGTTGTATCGATTTCACCCCTTCCATCACTGCGAATATGGATATCCTTGGTCTGATGAAGAATAGGCGCTATATTTCTTCTCTGAACAAGCAAATCAATTCAGTGTGAAATTGTCCAGGGCAAAACATGACTGTATCAAATTGTCCAGTGCAAAACATGACAGATCTAAGCGGAAGAGACATGTTTAAACAGAAAATACAAGGTGGGGTATATGTTTACTAGCTTCTTGATATTTGTGCAGACAGAGATGTCTGCCCGTTGCTATTTAGCAAACACACAAAGTGACCGCAATTTTGGTTGAACTGCACAAGAGAATAGTATAGTCACTGCATGCAGTGCCATTTGAAAATAGACACAGAAAGATTGGATAGTCACTTCATGGACTGCAGAAAATTAGTACTGTACTATTTATTGGCCAACACTAGGTGCTTCATTGCTTTGGTCTGATTATACAATGGGCATCATTTTAACTAAGTTAAAGTTTGTATTCCGAAAATAGTCTCGCCATGTGATCAAGAGAAGACCAAATCATATTGCAGTGGATGTTCCTCCATCATGTGTGGTTCATTCCGATGGTTGAAGCTATTGGTGAAACCACTTACGTTTGCAAGAGGAATTGTAGACTTCACAAACAAATTTGTCATTCGGTCTGTACTGAAGTTGGCCAAGAGAAGCATCCATGTTAGTAGGAAGAACATATGTTTTTTCTAGATCTTTGCTTTTGGAGCTACATATTTGTATATGGTCTGTGAATCATTGAGATGCATTAACATGTTCATCTTATGTATGGGAATCGTACTAGTTGGTTTTAGTTGTGGCTGATCTTTGCTTTTGGAGCTACATATTTGTATATGATCTGTGAATCATTGAGATGCATTAACAGTTCCTTATATCTGTTCGCTCAGTGTTTACAAGTTACCGATCGATCACTAGCTAGCCTACTAATGCGCTCCTGGCCGTTTTAGTTGCGACGCAATATCCGAAGTGGCAGTTTTTTGAATAGAAATGCCTACCTCTGAAGAAACTGACAAGCTGCTCTGAAGAAAATGCCATGTGAATCTGAAGAAACTGCTAGGAAAAACGTTCGCAAATGCCTTATCTCCCAGCTAAAGTTCATCAATTAATGCCCTCGACTGCGACTTGTTGCATGCTGCCCCGCGTACTGGCTGCGAGCGATTTTGAGTGCCCGCATGCAGCTGGCCGTAATTAAGGCAGCTAACTGATGCGAAAAAGATGTGCTTTAATTGTTGCGGGCCTTTTAAATCTGTGGAATCATTATTGACAAGGAGGGAGATGATTCGACTGCACTCGTTTGACCGTAAGGCCGGCGTGCGACCCAGCACGGACGGGATGGGACGACACAGTCAGAATTTCAGTTTCTCTAGTTTTCCACGGCAAGCTGGCGCGCTAAGCCATGCCTGCTCCATTATGCATTGAATTCCGATGACCGTCGCGCTACCTTCCGCTTATAAGTGTTGTTTCTCGGCCTTCTATGGTGGCACCGTGACCCAACTCGCCCTATCCTCATAAGCCCCCACCGGCCCGACGTTGCTCGCCACTTATCCTCGATCTCGTCACGTCCGCCATGCCCCCGCCCGTCCGCGATAGGCGTGGCCGGAGGCTATCAGCGCCGGAACTAGTGTTCGGTTTTTCACCGGAAGGCACACGGAGGGAGGAGGCATTCTATCGGTCTTTAGATGGCAATGCGGAGATCGAGGACTTGTTGGAGCGCGACCGCCTGGCGGAGGAGCAGGAGTTGTTGGAGCGCGACCGCTTGGCGGATGAGCAGCGTATCGCCTATTTGCGCCGCCAGCGGGACATGGAGCAGCAGCGCACCGATGCTCTGAGTCGCGAGCAGAGCGCCCGCACGTGGGCCGACTACGTGGAGGCCGGCGCCCGACAAATAGCCCTAGAGGCTGTCGGTCATGCACGCGTTCGCGACGCCGATTTTTACTACCAGCTCGTCAAGTGGGTTTCCCGCTTAGAAGCCAAAGCTTCGGTGGACCACGCCAGCATGGAAAGGGCCAACGCGCGCGAGCAACGCGCCCTATCGCACCTCTGGCAAGTCCAAGGCGAGGCGGAGGACGCCGGTGCCGGCGTTTAGCGTGTACCGCAGATGGCGGTCGGCATCGTCTAGTTAGCTAAGAGTAAGTTAGTACTTGTACGCTACTAGAGTATTAGTGGAAGTAGATAGTTAACTTGGCTATGATGGTTGTCAACGTGGAAGTTCAGTACTCTATATGTGGATCAGACCTGTTACTTTGCTCTGAATGTTGAACTTTCCGTTTGAACATATGGAATGGGCTGTTATTTTTTTAAATGGGTTGTATTTGTCCTCCACGGGTTTAGAGGCTGACTTGTGCGCCTACCAAGTTGACGCGTACACAACCAGGAGATGATTGTACGTGGAGAGGATGACAGCAGGGACCTGCCAAGGTCATGGTAGTACGCAAGCAAAGTGCCTCCGTATTTCAATCCAATAAAAAATGGCTCCTCGTAATGGATTTTTGACATCTGGGTCCCATGCCATTGTCAACGTAGTCAATAAACGAGAGAGTTGCACAACGAGCGGCTGACATCAGGGACCCAGCAGCTCGCCCAGTTATTTTTGTTTTGGGTTAATTTGATAAATGCCACTCCAAATCTGGTGTTTCTAAGAAATGCCATTGCAATTTCCAAACTTTGAAAAATGCCATTTCATGCCATCCCCAGTGGCATTTTTCGAAGTCTGGAGTGGCGTTTTCCAAAGTTTGCAAATTGCAGTGGCGTTTTCCAAAGTTTGCAAAAATTACAGTGGAATTTTTCAAAGTTTGGAAATTGCAGTGGCATTTTTATGAATCTGCATATATGTTGTGGCATTTATCTAATTTGTTTTTGAGACGGAAGCAGGGTGTCAACTAGGCTGTGCGGGGCACTCTAGCATGTCTAGACAGCCTTCTCTTTTATGTTTACCACAGACCAACCCAGTAGTTTTTTTTTCTTTCTGAAAATGGCTAGCCCAGTTTTTTTGTGATTTGTCAAGTAAGTCGCGTTGTCAGGCCTATTGGGCTGCAAATCTTTCAAGACAAGGAGAGCTTCATTCGGCTGGACGAGAAAATGGCCTATCAGTAATGAGAAATGGGTTGTACATTTATAAAACACATCAAACTGGCAATTACTTTCAAATTTAATTCTTTTCATTTCAAGATTTTAAATTGCATTAATTTTTATGCGTGGAAAATTTGTTGGATTTTATATTGATATACATTTATTTTTAATATCAGTTTGAATGTGACTCAAAATTTCGGGATTAAAAACAATTCGGACCGCACCGAAATATGCAACATTTCCTATAATTTTTTAACCGTGGCCACAATATGGGCTGTAATGCTAACAAAAAGAATACGGGCTCCAAAAAAAACCTTCAGAATTAGCAAATGGGCTGTAAATTATTAGAAATAATGGCAGATGGGTTGTATGTTGTTTTTCACAGATATGAGGCTTTCCTAAAAAAAGGATGACGCACAAGCAGTGACTGTTGGATGTGCATCCAACGGCCGTCGTGCTTCTTCAATCTCTGCTCTTCCTGCTCCAGCCGCTCAAACAAGCGCCGGCGGGACTGCCTGCTCCCTCCTCCCCGCGGCCGGCTGTGCTGCCACGCAGGCTTCGCTGCCCCACGGTACTCCTGTCGCTGGCCTAGCCATCCCTCTACTCACCCACACCTGTTGTTATTCTCCGGCGACGGCAGACGAACCGGTAAACCCTCGTATAGTCGTACTCCCCTCCGCGCGGGAAACAACTGCCGAGTCTTCCCTGCCTCCGTGTCGTTCCCTTCCTAGGCCTCGCCGTCGTCCACCGCCCTGGTGCCCCCGGCGCGGCCTGGTCAACATGGTCAATGACCGACATGCATCTGAAGTGGACTGTACGTGGAGAGGCTGACAGCTGGGTCCACGGCCGCAAGCAAGGAAATGCCTCCTTATTACGCGCAAAATAATGATTCCTCCACCTGACATCTGGGACCCACTGAAAGGGCCTCTGTATTTCGCGAAAAAACGTTACCGCCGCTGACAGCTCGGACCAACCAGCTATATCTTCGCACGCAAGGAAGTGCGTCCTTATTACGCACAAAAAAATGAACACTCCCCGTGCTAGCTGGGACCCAGTATAGTGGCAGGCTGACTTGTGGGCCTACTAAGTTGACGGGGATGGAGGGCTTTGTCAACTTAGTCAATATGCACGATTCTAGCTCCAGTGACTGTATGATGTCCATCCAACGGCCGTAGTGCTTCTTCAACCTCTGGTCTTGTTGCTCCAGCCGCCCAAAGCAGCGCTGGTCGTGTCGCATGCTCCTGCCTCCCATGGCCGGCTGTGCTGCCGCGGAGAACACACCGCCCCCTACTATTCCCACCGCAGCCAAACCAGTGAACCCTCGTACTCCTCTCCGCGCGGGCTTCCACTGCCGTATCTTCCCCGGCTCCGCGTCATCCCCTTCCTAGGCCTCGTCGTCGTCCACGCCCTGGTGCTCTCGGCGCGGCGTGGTCAACGTGGTCAAGGACCGGCTTCCATCAGACGTGGACTGTACATGGAGAGGCTGACAGCTGGGTCCACAGCCGCACCAAGGAAGTGCCTCCTTATTACGCGGAAAATAATTATTCCTCCACCTGATAGAGGGCACCCACCGGACGGGCCACCGTATTTCGCGAAAAAAACATTTCCCCCAGACTGCGGGGACCCACCAGCTACATCTTCGCACGCAAGGAAGTGCGTCCGGGCAAAAAAAAACTATTCGCCCCCCTGACTGCTGGGACCCACCTGGTCGAAGCGTACGTGGCATTGTCATTCTGGTCGCGAACGTGTACGTACATACTGGTCGATGTAGAGGCGCGCATGTGTCATAGTAGAGGCGCGCACGTAGCATGTACACGTACGTATAGCGGCCAGTGTGCAAGAAAGAAAATACGGCCACGTACGTACATACGGGCAGGGTCTCGAACGCCTACTCGCGCATACGTACGGCCAGGGCTCGTGTACATGGCTGGGTCGGAACGGAGAAATAGCGTCGTCGTCGTGTTCATGGGGAGCCAACCGGCTGGGTCGGAACGGAATCGTCGTCCTGTTCATCGGGAGGGCTCGGACGGAATAGCCGATGGAAACGAGGCCTGGCGTACCGCAGAACGGAGGAAACGGCCTTGTGTTCGACCGACCATGTTTGAAACGGGATCCTGTTCATCGGGAGGGGTCTGGTGTACCGCAAAACGGAGGAAACGGACCTCCTACGGTCGAAATGGGGGTCCTATTAATCGGGAGGGGTGTGGCGTACCGCAAAACAGAGGAAACGGACTTGTGTTGGAGCGCTACGATCGAAACGGGGGTCCTGTTCATCGGGAGGGGTGTGGCGTACCGCAAAACAGGACTCCACGGGACACTGTTCATCTCCACCGTCGACCCCCTGCAGCCTCCACGGGCTACTGTTCATCCACCGTCGACCTCCTCCAGCCTCCACCTGCGACTGTTCATCCACGGGCTCCTGTTCATCCAGCCTCCACCACGCGCTACTCCACTGGCTACTGTTCAACCAGCCCTCTCCACGGGCTCCTGTTCAACCACCCCTCCACGGGCTACTGTTCATCCAGCCCTCCACCGTCTACTGTTCATTCTGCCCTCCACGGGGTGGTCCTGTTCATCCTGCCCTCCACGGGGTCCTGTTCATCCAGCCCCAACCGGCTCGATCGATCGGGGTCCTGTTCATCCAGAGGAAACACCACGGGGTCCTGTTCATCCACCCCCACCGGGAACTGTTCATCCAAACCCCCCCAGCAATGCTCACTGTTCATCCAGAGGCAGCATCGATTGGCTTCAGTTAGCAGTAGTAGCGAAGGAATCGCTCGATCGGGTTCAGTTAACAGCCATCGATCGATCGCTCGGGTTCAGTAACGCGTAGCCTGCAATGCAATCACTCGGGTTCAATTAGAGCCCAACGCCTTGCTCGGGTTCAGTTAGAGCCAACGCCTCGCACACACGCGCGTACGTGTACGAGAAAAACGCGCATCGCTCGGCCCCGACCTCCCACAATAACCGGGAACTCCCCGAAATTTTCCTCGCCCTCGCTTCTACCACGGTTTTTTCCGTCATGGACGGCCCAAAGAATGTCATGCAGATGCGTCTCCGGCCCGCCCAGGACGAAAAGCCCATTTTCTGTCATCATTTTTTGTCATAGAAGTAGGAGCCCACCACATCTATGATGATACCGGGTTTTGTCACAATTATCGTCATAGAAGTGTCATATGTATGACAGAAAAAAAAAATCGTTCGGCCCAAAATGTCACGGATGTGTCTTTTTTTGTAGTGTCAGGCTCATCATGGAGTTACAATTGCCCCTTATTACCAACACCATACCTCCTTTATATCCAATAGTACTTCATCCTTCATATTCTTAGGGTATCCCACATATCGAGATAAAACTTATACTTATAGAGTCCACTCCATGGAACACCATTATCTTTTCCAGGGGTCAAATCTCCTCACAGGGTACTACCACCCTTAAAATGCTCCAATTCTTTCATAGACCATATTTCTCATTTCCTCGAAAATGGTCAAAATCTTTCTTCATAGAGTAACAACTCATAAAAATCCAAATCAGTACCAACGGTGCTAACTTTATTGATTCTGGAATTACTTCAATCTCCTGCATGTCCTTTACATGCCTCAAATCAACACCTCAATATAAAAGAATTGTTCTCACTACTACTACTACTACATTCCTTTTGTTGCAAACTCAACTATCTAGCACATGCCTCCTTCTCTTTCGGACAATCCCTGGCAAAGTGCCCTGCTTCATTACAGCAGAAACATACTACTTCTGACTAGTCTCGAGGTTTCCTCATGATGACGTAGCCTCCTTGGGTCCTCGGCTTCCTTTTTGGGCAACTGATGAGGTAGTGCCCTAACTCCTTACACCTGTAACAGGTGATATGACTCATGTCCTTCCTGGAATCCAATCTACTTCTCTTTCTGGACTTTTCCGTTCCAATCAGGGCTTCTATTTCCTGTGGTCATACTCTACTTCCTCTGTCGGGAATTCTACTAGATCCCCCTTCAGACAATTCTGGGAGATGTATCCTTCTTCTCCATATGAATAGCATGACTTGGTGCAGGGTTTAATTGGGTCTTCTTTGGGTGTGTCCTCCATCTCTTCCTTCATCACAGGTTCTTCCAAAATTTCCATGAGGGCTCCTTTCATTGCTTCTTTCTTCTGCTGGATAGTTCTTTGAACCATGGGGTAAATGTGACACTGAGCAGGGTATGGGTAGTTCCTTCACACAAGAAATAAGTAATCTGCCTAGTGGGGCATTCTTCAGCTGGGTGAGTTTCTTCACAATGAGGGCATTCATCCTTGCATTCCTTATGGTTGTGTCCTATTTCTCCACAGAGTTTGCATGCACAAGGTTTCTTCATATCACTTCCAAAAGGCTTCAATTCCTGGGACACAAACCGAGACTTTGGGAAAGTCAACAATTCCTTCCAAGTGGTTACTCCTTGCCATCCATTGATGGTTTGGTACATCGTCCACCAAATAGCAGCACCTCTTTCAAAGTACTGAAGAGCATGCTGGGTCATATCCTTTCTGGCTATAGTGTTATTCTCCATATGATCCTCCATGTTCTGAATCCATCGATCTGCCTCCAATTGAGTCATCGGACCGGAAAATATGGGTTCATCTCCATTCATCCTCTATTGGTTCCATGGGTTTTGGGGTGGGATAAGAGAGATAGGAAGGGATACACACAATACAAACAATAGTTTTGAAATGACAGATTTTATTTGTGGCCGTCATAAAAACATCAAACAAATGACAGCTCACAATTGTCGCATCTAACGTAAGTATATAACAGGGGTTTGGTCTTCTAAAGGTCAATAAATGTTCAAAGTCGCCAACTCTTTAAGTCTTGCTCATATCTCCGATGGCTTCTTCCAATCGTGCTTGTCCTTCTCAAGTCCTTTTGCCAGATCATCTCTGTTGACGCGAAGTCTCTCGTGACGTCCTTTAATATTTCTGCAGTTGCATTCCAAACTTCGGGGTTTCAACATCCTTGGCATGAGCCATGGTACTACTGTCCTTCAGTTCCTGATGAATCTCCTGTATCACGAGGTTTTGCTCCTCCAGCTTGGCTACTTTCAGCTTATGGTTCCTGAGTTCTTCACGAATTGCCTCCTTGTCAAATATGACTTCCTAAGGGTCCAACTAAGGTTAAAGCTGCATCCTTTGCTGACAGATGCTCCATCAGCATTCTACCATCCAATCCTTCCATGCATATGCATGCTTAACTCCGCACGGTGACAATAGCATCAGCGGGTGATAACACCATGGTTAGCCATGTCTATGCTCATGTTACTTCCATGAACTTTCATTCCATAGTTGATATCTCCTCCTTATAGTCTCTTGACAAAACTTTGAGTTCTAATGCTCCATGTTCCGGTCTTTCACTGACACACCTTGATCTCGGGTATTGACAGCTTCAATAGTCTGACAAGTTCCATATGGGTAAACCTCCTGGGTCATACAAATCTAGAAATTCTTCAGAGCCTTCAATTCTCCTAGTCTTCGGAGTTTTCAACCGTTGTAGTTTCCATTATTCAGAGGCACAGTAAAATCCTCTTCATTCTGAAGTGGTCTTAGTTGTCCCGATATCTTGTGCTTCTTAGAGTGGTCTCACCACTCGAATCTTCGTGTGGTCAAAAGGGGAAGGGGGCATAGTCTAACTAAAAGGGAATATTTGATAAAGCTCAGAAAAGAAGAGAGGAAAATGATCTTTTTGAAAATGAAGTTGTAGAGAAAAATCTTTCCTATGGGCTTGCCATTTTCTAGGGGTCACGTCCTACAGTCAACATGTGCTCTGATACCATCTTGTAGCGACCCGACCTCAGACGGTCAAGTCTCTGTGCTTAAGTGTCATCCCTAGATCGGTATGCTGACACACACACAGTACTCGAGGATTTATAACAGAGGTAAATCACATGTATAAAGTAACGTAAATACTATTACCTCAATCCAAATAGCGGAAGTAACAAGGTTGTGGATTCCCATCAACACCAACGGCAAAGTTGAGTGTAGAAATCGTAACCCTAACGTATCTCTTACTCGTCGTAAGAAGTCCTGCAACATGAGACGTTGCAGCCACAAAGGGTCAGTACATTGAATGTACTGGCAAATTCACGCCATAGGATAATGATGAATAATAGCTATCACTACATGAATATATGGCTGGTGGAAAACTCTAATTTTATAATGTTTTTGCGAAAAGCCAATTTTTTCCTACATCAAAAGAATATATTTTATTTAACTACAAAGTTGGTTGATAAATATTGAGAAGGTTCCTCCAATTCAATCCCAAAATAATTATTAACCCAATCAAATTAATTAAATAAAGTGTTGAGATCAACATGATAATCCAAGAACCAGATACTCAAGATGTCCATAATCGGGGACACTGCTAATCATGATTAGTTTGTACACTCTGCAGAGGTTTGCGCACTTTTCCCCACAAGACTCGATCTCCTCCGTTGGATTTCTCGCACTTCATGGTGTTTGAGAAACGGATGACCGAGACACAGTCTTTCAGAAGCATTAACTCTAACCCCGGGTAGACAGTACCAACCTACACCCCCCTACATCTGCTAGCCTACCACTGGAAGAGGTCATGCAACATACTCAACTATGCTAGAGCCCATAATAGCTTGTGTCTGCACACGGAAGTTTCTAGCATGAATAATATTATGATCCCTTTGAGCCTGGGTGGCGAACCGTAGGATGATCACACGGGTACTCCGGGATCCCCTTGGGCAAGCACTGGGTTCTCCAGGTGCCCGGGCAAACTAGTGGGTACTCCAGGGTGCCCCAACCAATCCACCCAATTGTGTATTAAAGTAGCCACCTTAAATTAACCATTAATGATAACTCTCACATCTGTCATGAATACACTCAACCAATCCACGTCTACGAGCATAACAGAGCAGTATAAGCATAACGTAGAAGTAACTCCCAAGGGTTTAATAAAAAAATAGGTAATAGGTTCTACCTCAACATCTACTTCCCAACACACACATGTTATCAAAACCTAACCATGCAATGCTTGAGGGGTTGAAACTAATTCATAAAAACCGGGTATGAAAAGGGATATGATCAAAGTGTGAACTTGCCTTGTACAGTTGATGAAGATGATTCGCACTCATAACTCCTGATAGTTCTAATCGTCACACTCCGGTCAATCTAGCGTGAGCAAGCAATAGTAACCACACATAAGCAATCACTCAAAAAATCGGAAAGAACGAAGAAGACAATTCGGAAAGCATCAAAACAAAGCAAATAACTCTTGCAACATAAAACAATTTCTAACAGTACCAAAATTGGGTGAATTTGGCCTTATCAAAAAGTTTAGGTCAAGAGCTTTAATTTGCAAAAAGAATCAACTACATCGACTTATAAAACTCAAGTTACGATCAAACAAAGTTTGAATTCAAATCTGGTCTAATTCAAATTTTAAAATTTCCAAAACATGTTTGAATTCGATTACTCGATAGAGCGGATCGTAACGAAGAAGTGGGCGTTGGTTTCATCTAATTCCGACTAACGAGCAAAAAGTAGTGTTCGATTGAAGAACAGGGACTAATCTGTAAAGAAAATCATCACAGATAGGTCCTGGCCGGAATTAAAACAGAAAAAGAAAAAGACTAAATAACGAACGTTTGTTACCGGACGCTAACGAACAATTTCATTCGCTGCGAAGGGATAAACAGCGAACGTTCACCGAAGAGGACTAACTAAAAAAAGAAAACCGATCTAAAAGGAAAAACCGGTTCGGGCTTTTGCGGTTTTTACCATTCGGGCGGCTCGTCGGTTTTACGAGAAAAACCGGCGCCGGCGGCGGTTGGCAGATCGGCGGCAGCCGCGTGCATGCTGCTGCGGGGCTGGGTGCGGCAACGGCGACGGGGCGGCGGCGCGTGCGGGCGGAGGCAGTGGTGC
>NC_057802.1:546367335-546421292 GCF_018294505.1 Triticum aestivum
TGGTGCGGCGCGGTGGCGGTGGTGCAGCGGCGGCGGCGTTCGGCGGCAGAAGTGGCGAGGTCGGCGGTGGCGCGACAAAAGGAGGAGAGAGAGACCGGGGTCCGGGGCTGCGGCCTTTATAGGAGGTCGGGGGAGGCGCGAGGCGTGGAGCAGGGGTCAAGGAGAGGCGGCGGGGAGTCCGGGCGGAGCACGGACGTCGAGGCGGCGGCGGTCGCGGCAGCGCTCAGGACTCCGTCCCGAGCTGGGTGGTGAGGCGGACGGCCCGGCTGGGCCGGGCCTCGGCTGGGAGCTGGGCCAGCCCAGTTCGGCGAAAGGGAGATTCTCTTTTAAAAAAAAATCTTTTGCAGACAAGAAGACGAAACAAAATAAATAAATAAATAAAAACTATAGGCATATAATATATCTAAATTTTTCAGAAAAAGATTTCCTACAGCATGAACATTTTTCTAGCTTCAAATAAAATCCACAAAAATTCAAATAAAGCAAAGAGTGCTACTATTGCAATCAAACCTCATAAAAATCATTTTAAAAATACCAAAATGATTTCAAATTTATTTCTCTCTAATTTTCTGATGTAGGGAATCATTTTACCCTATTTTCTGTATATTTTATTTTTGGAGAATAATAATTTGAATAAAAACCAGAAACTTCAAATTGAAAATAATTTTCCAAAAGGACTTTAAATTTGATCCTTTTAAACTCCCAACTCATATTTCGTAGGTTTTGAAGAAGTCATTATATCTTCTCTCGTGAAAATCATTGAGTTGCATAAAGTTTCTAAGTTGGAAAATATTTCCAATTGAAATTCAAATAATTTCAAATACCCTTTTCATTTAATTAAATGGAAGAAGTCATGTCATCTTCTCTCCAGGGTTTTGTATTTGAAAAGAATTTGAATTGAAGGAGATCAGAAAGCAAAGATGAAAGTTTGGGGAAATCCTTTTATTCCCTCTCATTTAACTTTCAAAAGTTTCAAATTTCACTCAACTTCAGTCAATCAATCACACAACAATCAAACAAACAATCAAAACTATCTATTTAATATAACATTCCAAATTTTAGAATTTTGGGATGTTACATCATCACTCCTTTTGGAGCCTTCCGTTATGTGTCTATGCCTTTTGGACTCAAGAGTGCCCAAGCGACTTACCAGCCATGTCTGCAGAATTGCCTTCATGATCAGACTGGGAGTAATGTTCATGCTTATGTGCATGATATTGTGGTGAAATCCAGTAAGAAGGAAACCTTGATAGATGATTTGAAAGAAACCTTTGACAATCTCCGGGTCTACAAGATGATGGTTAACCTGGCCAAGTGTGTCTTTGGCGTACCAGCAGGCAAGCTCTTAGGCTTTCCGGTTTCTGAACGGGGTATCGAGGCTAACCTGGAGAAAATAAAGGCTATCACTTCCCTGGCTAAACTGGCGTGTATCAATGATGTTCAGCGTCTGGCGGGTCGTATTGCGACCTTAAGCCGGTATAAGCCGACGGGGTGAAAAAGCTATCCCTCTATACCAGATGATGAAGAAGATAGATCACTTTTTCAGGAGTGATGCTGCTGATCAGGCGTTTGAGGCCTTGAAGAAATAGTTAGCTGAGCCGCCGGTTCTTGCTGCTCCGATTGATAAAGAGCCCTTATTGTTGTATGTCACTACCAATAGCCGAGCTGTTAGCGTGGCAATTGTGGTGCAAAGGAAGGAATCAGGCAAGGAGCATCCGATTCAGAGGCCGGTTTATTACATCAGGGAGGTGCTCATTGAGTACAAGCAGAGGTATCCGCATTGGTTGAAGCTTGTATATGGGGTGTTCATGGCTAGTCGAAAGCTCAAGCAATATTTTCTGGGTCATCCCATCACTATGGTTAGTTCTACTCCTCTACGGGATATTATTCAAAACAGAGAAGCCACAGGTCGGGTAGCCAAGTGGGCCATTGAGCTAGGACCCCATGGTTTGAAGTATATGCCTCGCACAGCTATCAAGTCTCAAGCACATGTGGATTTCATCAACGATTGGACAGAGTTGCAGATGCCTGAGGAGAATCCTGATAGCACATATTGGACTAGTCACTTCGATGGGTCCAGGCAATTGGAAGGCTCGGGGGCTGGAGTTATTTTGACTTCCCCACGAGGTGATAAATTTTGTTATGTTTTAAGGTTGATGTTCCCTTGTACTAACAATGGAGCTGAGTATGAAGCCTTACTCCATGGTCTTCGGATGGCTAAAGAGATGAATCTAAGCCAGGTGAGGTGTTTTGGTGTCTCAGATTAGGTAGCTCAGCAAGTTTCAGGCAATTGGGATTCTAAGGACCCACTCATGGCGGCTTATCGCCGAGAGGTTGATGCTATTGTTGGTCACTTCAAGGGCTATCAAGTGGAGCATGTTGATCGAAGGAAAAATGATGCGACTGATGCTTTAAGCCGGTTGGGATCCCAGCGTAAGCCAGTGCCACCCTATATTTTCCTTGATATTCTGCATAACCCTTCAGTCAAACTGCCTACAGAGGAAGATCTTGCTATTCCTGACCCGGAGGCGCAGCTGGTGGCGGCTCTTCATGCTATTCCTGATTGGACAATTCCATATTTGGCATATATGACCCGGGGCGAGTTACCTGAAGATGAAACTTTGGCCAGGCAGATAACCCGGCGGTCTAAGTCAATGACTATTGTCATTGGGGAGCTGCATCATCGCAGTGGCGGGGGGTTTCAACGTTGTGTTTCTCCTAAAGAAGGTTGTGAGATCCTATGAGAGATTCGTGAAGGAGATTGTGGCCATCATGCCAGCTCTAAGTCTCTCGTGTCCAAGGCTTTTCGTCATGGATTTTACTGGCTGATGACTCATACTGATGCAGAGGATTTGGTCAGTAAATGTGATCATTGTTAGAAATTCTCAAGACGAGCTCACATGCCGGCTCAAGAATTGAGGATGATTCCAATTGCTTGGCCCTTTGCAGTCTGGGGGCTTGATATGGTTGGACCTTTCAAAAGGTCCAAGGATAAAAGACCCACCTTTTGGTGGCGGTTGACAAATTTACAAAGTGGGTTGAAGCAGAGCCGGTTAGTAAGTGTGACGTGGCAACAATGGTTTAATTCATCAAAAAGGTGATTTTCCGTTTTGGTTTTCCCCAATGCATTATAACTGATAATGGCACTAATCTGTCCAAGGGTGCTATGAACAAGTTTTGTCAACGAGAGCATATTGGACTTGATGTATCATCAGTGGCCCACACCCAATCCAGTGGTCAAGATGAGAGAGCCAATCAAGAAATTTTGAGAGGCATCAAGCCCCGGCTTATGGTCCCTTTGCAGAGGACGGCGGGTTGTTGGGTAGAGGAATTACCCTCAGTGTTATGGAGCATCAATACCACCCCCAACAGATCTACGGGTTACACGCCTTTCTTCATGGTTTACGGAGCAGAGGCGGTTCTCCCTAGTGACATCCGTCACGATTCGCCTCGTGTGGCGGCCTATTATGAAGCTGATAATGAAAAAGCACGTCAGGATGCTATTAACCTGTTGGATGAGGAGCGTGACCTTGCGGCGGCACATTCAACGATTTACCAGCAAGATCTGCGCTGTTATCATAGCCGCCGAGTTAAAACCAGGACCTTTCAAGAAGGCGATTTGGTGCTTCGGCTGATCCAGGATCCAATTGATATGCACAAGCTATCCCCACCTTGGGAAGGGCCCTTTGTGGTCAGCAAAAATCTGAACAACGGGTCATACTACATTGTCGATGTTCGAGACCACAAGGACTCAGGCACGTTGGAGGAGACCTGGCGGCCGTGGAATATTGCTCATCTTCGGCCATACTACACCAGAGCCACCGGCTCTTGTGACGTACATATTTTGACAATGTATATATTATGATGGATATAATAAAGCTGGCATCCCGCATCCCTGATAATTCAGGGCCTCTATCATTTCATTTCTGAGAATAATGAGTCTTTATTGTCACTTCATATGATCACTTGGGAGCTTCCTTCTCACTGAGCATAGCTATGACTAACCTCTTGATCCGGCTTGTACGCAATGATTAAACCATACTTGGGGGCTTCCTACTCATTGAGCATCGCTATGACTACCCTATTGATCCGGCTTGTACGCCTGGAATAAAATATTACTTGGGGGCTCTTTGTTAATGGACAGAGCTTTGATGACCCTTGTAATAGGCTTGGACGCCAGGTGTATTCACCAAAAAATCAGGGTTATCCTGCCTTTGTAAGTCTGCCACTCCGCCCAGGTAATCCTGGAATGACTCGCCATACTCTTGACAGTCAATCTTATAAAGACCCTGAACTTGTCAAACTTAAAACAGCGATTGGTTATGTGAGGCCCGGATTACAAGGTTTGCATGAAGGTTTAACTCAGTGGTTGTGCGGCCCTAGAAAAGCACTTGCATTTGACGCTTGGCAGCCTATGAAAGCCTTGTTTTTTGATTATATTTGATTTGAACATTTTTAAGGTTCATCTCTTGTGACCTATTAATATATGGTTGAAAACCGATGAGGGCTATGTTGCCTTATGATTCATATATGAATCTATCCAGAGTTTATTAACCCGGCCTTGCTTTGGACTTTAAGTCTCTAGTATATGATGATTTTATATGCTTAGAGCGCTGTGCTCTAAGCTTTGGGACTCAATGTGGCGGGGCGTTGTGCTCTCAATTTGTGGGTTCTAACCCTTACTGCACAGGTATGATAAGCCGGCAGTGCGCGCAAATATCATAGGTATGATATTTTGTTATGATTATATGAGGTTGTGATTAAACCAGCCTTGGTTATGGACTATTATAGTCACCAATTGTTTTTATATAGGGTATTGTGACCCTCCCTGGGGTAAACCGCCAGGGCACTTGTGATATGTTTGTGTGCAGGAAAATGATAAATCTGACCTGCATAATTGATGATATCATGAGCATAAGTGGTACACCTTCAATTGATGGATCAACAGTGTTATGCAAACAAAACGTGCGCGATGGCACGGCATATCAGATTTTAACTAGCCTATTACATGATTCTATGGGCCCAAATGAATAAGTGTTTTTCAAGAAAGGCTTGATGATGCCAGTTATGAGGCGGCCAATGGATCCGTTCTTATGAGTCCTGGCGGGTTGAAGCCTCCGGATCATCTTGGGCCTCTTCTTCTCCTTCAGCTTCTTGATTATCCATCAGCTGGAAGTCAGGCGTAGCCCAGTTGATACCGGTCAATGCTCTAAACACAGCTTCATCATCAATAAGGTTGGATGGATCAATGTCAGGAGCGAAGGTGTGCTTATGAAGCGGCGGGATGAGATCTGCCTCCTGATGAACCGGCGCCTTCAATTTCTTGGTCTCCGCGTCATAAGCCGCCTGGTATGTGGATAGATTGGTTTCTTAAGCCAGCTTACTTGCTAATGGACGCATTGCTCTGGCTATTTCTGCAAAGTTATCAACACTGAAGGCAGATCCGTCCTCTTTGACACTTGGGCAACAATTGGCCAAATCTTCTGGATCTAGATCTGCTTGCCGCGCCCTTGCCCGGCTTAAAGCAATCAACGCGCCGGCTCTGGCAAGTTCTCGCTTTAAATCATCAATCCTTTGGGGCAGCACTGATAACCTCTCCAATGTATCTTTGATGAGAGTGGGTGGAGTTTCTTGTGCATAGCAGTAGCAATGGTACGTTGGGTGCCAGTGTATAACTGTTCTACATGAGTGTAGACAGCTTTAAGCCGGATGCACATGTCTAAGCCCAACTTAGCGCTCCGAGAACCTATATCAGTAAATTTATTGATAAGCCGGCAGATGTCTATAATATGTTTATTCGGATGCAAAGGAGTAATGTTTCCTACTTACCGAAGATGGCTGACGACATGTTATTGATCTACTGCCTTAAACCGGACAACTCGTCAGTCACCGGTTTGAGTGCGGCTTCAGCATCTTCTGCTTTCTTCAATAGAGCCGCCTTTTCGGTCTCCCAGCCATTTTTATCAGTGTTGAAATTTTGCTTCAGCTGCTCAATGTTTTCTAAAGCAGTCTTCAGTTCTGACTTGGCCTTGGATGTCTCAGATTGCTGAGTTTTAATGTTGGCCTTCAGATCATTGCGCTGCGAATCCTTCTCAATTAGTTTAGTCGTGACATAAGCAAACACGGAAGGTATTATGATCATGATTATTTTTGAAGTCCCAAGCACAATACAAGTATTTTCCTTGGCACTTGGGGGCTAATGTCTATTGCTTTTAAGAACTTTTCGAAGTCCCAAGCACAATACAAGTATTTTCCTTGGCACTTGGGGGCTAATGCCTATTGCTCTTTTCAAAGACAAATTTATCCGATGACACGGGTACAATGGTATGATCCGGTTTACCAAGGTTACATATTAAACTGTTGATTTATCAATGTTAGTAAGTCCCGGTTTAACTATGCTAGTTAAATCGACCCTTGGGGGCTACGGATGCAAAGTTCATTACTACTTAAAGACCCGGCTTAACTTGATGATTTAAGCCGGCCCTTGGGGGTTACTAGTAATGATGTTCTGTTGCTTATGGCAATTGGAAAGTCTACAACATATTCAATCCTATCATATCCTATAGACTTGGCGGCTGATAGACATATAATTATGAAGAGAATAGTGATTGGATTACCTCATAACGTTCCTTCATCAAATTGACTAAGTCGGCTTTAAAATCACGGCTGGTGTATAGACGGTTCAAATAACCAGAGTGGATTTCTTGGGCACTAAACTGGTAGTAGTCTTCTAAGTCTACTTTCCACTTGCCTTTATCAGCAGCTGAAATTTCCTCCTTGGCGATGTGCTTGGATAAGGCAGTGGGGTTACCTGGCGCGGTATAACCAACCCGGGGATGGTGACATCGTCAGCCTTATCTTCATTAGGCTCGATGGGGCTTGGTGGTTTAGAGATGACTGGTTCAACATCTATTTGATCCATGGCGACGTCGTGCTCTTCTGGTGGCGGGTCATCAATGGTGGCTTCAGCAATCGGATGAGAGGATTCTGGCTGTTGTTTTTCCGGCTCAGACGGGTTGGAGTCGTCAGCCGGCCTGTTGAGTTTCGCCTTTTTGCTGGGTTTGGCCTGGCCGCTGAGAATAAGGAACACAAAGATATCAGCATATTGATCAGGCATGAAGTTTGAATGATTGAGTATACCCTTACCCAGGCACAGTCTTGAAATTTGGATTTGAGTCCCCGTTGAGTCGCCAGAGGAGGAATGAGATGTTCCCTAATAATTTGAATCTGACGGATTAAGAGGTTGAAGAAAAAGACCCGCCTTGGGATAAGCTAAGTCAGAAAATTTTGAAACCTCTGGTCGACGTTGGCGAGGCGCCGGGGTGTTCGGTAAGCCGGAAGATAAAATTTTGCCGCCGCTGTGCCAAGTTGTGCGACGAGCTTCATGTTGCTGTTTCTTCAAAAGAAATTTGGGATCCAAGTGAGCTAAAGGGTGAGAAAATCTTATTTTCCGGCTTGCTTGTCATGTTTTCTGTGTTGGCAGAGGGTATAAGAAAAAATAGAAAAAGAGGCAATGCAGGCTCTTTGCCGTCTGCCACCGACGGCAATGGGCTCTTTGCCATCTGCGGCGGACGGCAAAGAAGCCACGTGGAAACCACCTGTGCTTCCTTGCAGCTGACCCATTTGGTCAGTTTGCCTACAGTGGCAGACGCAAAGGCTTGATGCTCTTTGCCGTCAGCGGCAGACGGCAAAGGCCGCCGTTAGACGCCTAACGGACTAACAGTGAATTTATTGCCGTCGGCTTTCTTTGCCGTCCGCCGCTGATGGCAAAGGCCCCTTTGCCGTCCGCTTCAAAAAGCAAACGCCAAAGAAGCTCTTTGCCGATGCCTACTTTGCCGGAGCCTTTTGCCGTCCGCGGCAGACGGCAAAGGCCTTTGCCGTCCGCCATCCTTGCCTTTGCCGTCTGCCGTGGCAGACGGCAAAGTAGCTGATTCAAGTAGTGTAATAGTCATTGTCAATAAGATGTATGAAAAATGAGCCAAGGGAATCAAGTTCTACCTCTGACTCGTCATCATCATCTTTATCATCCAGATTGAATAATTCGGCAGCATTGGACTTCTTAGTAGGCCTTTTTGTGGCCTTACTTTTTGTCTGGGTTTTCTTTGGTTTCTCTGGCAACTTCTTGGTCCAGAAGGATGAGTCGGCTTGTAAACATTGAATGAGTATGAGCAGGCAGCACAAATGAAAATATGTGTCAAGGATGAGCTGGATTTAAAACTTACAGCCGACGGCTTATTCAGAACGCAGAAAGGGGCTAATCAAACTTTACAGCAATCTTCTAAGCTTTCATTCAACAAAGTCTTGGTCATCTCATTGATGTCTTCCTCAGTCATTTCGGTTGGACAGTGGCGCTGAGGATCTGTTAGCTCGTTGGTATTTTCACACATCAAACCGGGTCGGATACTTAGAGGCAAGACTCTCCAAGCGACCCAGCAGCGAACTACGTCAATTCCGGTCAAGCCATTGGCCATCAGGGCCCGGATCTTTGCGAAAACCGGCACATATTTCTTTCATTCTACTGTGCTGATACGATCTGGAAGATGATGTCTGCTACTAAGTCGGCTGGCGCAGTAACTCGGCAAGGGATTTTCTCCTTCCGGCGAAGTATCTTGGCAATAGAACCAAGTCTGATTCCAGTCTTTGGGGTGACTGGGAGGATTAGCAACTGGGAAGATGGCCTCTTTCCGACGATGTATAGATATGCCGCCTAGTTCCAGGCTAGGTCCATCTATGAATTCATTCTACCGGTTCAAGTAGTAGAATTCCCTGAATAATTCTACGGTGTGCTCCTATTGAAGGTACACCTCACAGAAAAGTTGGAAGTTACAGATTTTTGAGACAGAGTTTGGTCCGATATCTTGGGGATGAAGCTTGAAGAAGTGCAGCACATCTCAGAAGAATCTTGTGCCGGGAGGGCTGAAGCTCCGGTCCATATGATCCATAAAAACTACTACTTCACCATTTTTTGGGCTCGGGGCGAGTTTCATTACCCGAAACCCTCCAATGGATGACTTCTTTTTTGGCTAGGACGCCAGTCTGAACATATTCTTTCAAGTCCACCTCGGTGACCTGGGAAACAACCCAGTTGCAGGCGGTGACAGTCTTGACCATCTTCAAAATCAAAGTCCTAAGGAAAGGAAACATTACCGGCTTAAGATCATGCTATTAAACTAGACTATTGATTTAAGGGTAAAATGCTATGAACAGTTAACAGATTAAGCCGGGGATGAGCCTTGAAGTGGCCGCGGCTTAAAAGGGGACTAATGGTACCTACCGAATTAAGGGCTTTTGCTGTTAAAACCGGACAGAGACTAGAAGTCAAGATATATGTTGCAGAGTCAAAATTGTAAGCAAGCATGGTTAAATCGGAGATATATTGCCGGGTCAGGCCAGTTATAAAGCATATGGTGGCGGTTTAACAAGATTTAGCATCTTACGGTGGATCACGGTTTGCAGTATAAGCCGCCATGGTACTTATGGTACTTCAAATTTGGCTAAGTGTTGGACAAACAGATTTTACGAGAGGGAGCAATAATTTTGGATCTACCACAGTTTAGAAAAGGCAGTAAAATTCTAAACCTAAGGTGGCAGAAGTGGAAAAGTGCGGATGTTTCAATGAGATCTTGTACGGAGAGATGTTACACTAATGATGAAAATGAATGCTAAAACTACTTCCGCGCAAGGTTCATAGTTTATCCAGATTAAAAGCCACTGGAGGAGAAGGAAACGGCAAAGAACGGCAAGAACGCCGATGAACTACCCAAATCCTAAACGCAGATCTGCGATGGAAAGAAAGGTGCACTTACAGAACATACGGGGCAGTGGTGGCGCGCCGGAGTTTCTGATCCGACCAGGTCAATGCAGCGGCCTGAATTGGTGCAGTGGTTGAAGGTCACGGCGGCGGAGCTCGATCTGCAGAAGAGACTCGAGAGGAAGACGAAGGAAGGGGTAAAAATGATAAAGACCCCTGTCCCTATTTATAAGGGGGCGGATACAAGGCATGAGCGGGAATCGAGGAGGCCGAAACCATCATGTGGCTATATGGATGCTTCGATTTTCGGGACGGTTATTAAGATAAGGATCCATTAAGATGTTCAGAACACACAAAATTAATGTGAAGTGACGTCATGATGGTTCAAGAAGATTTCGTGAGCTGATGTCATGGCGGGTTACCGCACGGTTCATTAAACAGGTGGTGCGGGATTTTGACAAATCAAGTATTGAAGATTGACGTGAACAAGTTCAAGTCAACCTGGGGCCTAATGTTGGGGAGATGACTATTGGGTATGAAACGCCCAGGAGGGGCCGGGTCATACCGTTGGCGACTCATCGATGAAGATGGCGGATCATACAAGCCCATTGACGGCCCAAGACCCAGAGGCGACTTGAGGCCCAAGAGGATGAACTGCCATATGTGTATGACTTGTTTTGTAAGGCAAGCATAGATAGTCACTGAGCCAGACACTTGTGTATAAGCTGGCCGGGACTCCGTGAGCCGCCGGGCGTCAACCTGTGTATATAAAGGGACGACCCGGCGACGGCTTAGGGGCAAGAAACAAGAGATCGATAACTAGGTCAAGCGTATTCTCTCCCTGGTAATCGTAACCCTAGCAATACCACCTCAAACTGGATTAGGCTTTTACCATCGCCGCAAGGGGCCGAACCAGTATAAACTCTCTGTGTCCTTTGTCCCGATTAACCCCTTTAAGCTAACCTAGTTGCGATGGCTCCACGACTAAGTCCTTCCGCTAGGACATCTGTCGTGACAATTCCAAGACACTATTGCTGATAGTCAATGGGTAAGCCATGTTCATTATGTTCCTAAGAAGGGAGGTATTACTGTTGTTCCTAATGGTAAGAATGAATTGATTCCACAAAGAATTGTTACAGGCTATATAATGGTAATTGATTTTCAGAAATTGAATAAAGCTACTAGAAAAGATCAATACCCTCTACCTTTACTCAATGAAATGCTAGAAAGACTATCCAGACATACACATTTTTGCTTTATAGATGGTTATTCTGGTTTCTCTCAAATACCTGTATCAAAAGATGATCAAGAGAAAACCACTTTTACTTGCCCTTTTGGTACCATTGCTTATAGACGTATGCCTTTTGGTTTATGCAATGCTCCTGCTACCTTTCAAAGATGTATGACTCATATATTCTCTGATTTTTGTGAAAAGATTGTTGAGGTTTTCATGGATGATTTCTCTGTTTACGGAACTTCTGTTGATGATTGCTTAAGCAACCTTGATCGAGTTTTGCTGAGATGTGAAGAAACTAATCTCGTCTTGAATTGGGAAAAGTGCCACTTTATGGTTAATGAAGGTATTGTCTTGGGGCATAAAATTTCTAAAAGAGGTATTGAAGTTGATAAAGCTAAAGTAGATGCTATTGAAAAGATGCCGTGTCCCAAAGATATCAAAGGTATAAGAAGTTTCCTTGGTCATGTTGGTTTCTATAGGAGGTTTATCAAAGACTTCTCTAAAATTTCTAGGCCTCTCACTAATCTCTTGCAAAAAGATGTTCCTTTTGTTATTGATGATGATTGTGTAGAAGCATTTGAAATACTTAAGAAAGCCTTGATCTCTGCACCTATTGTTCAGCCACCTGATTGGAATTTACCCTTTGAAATTATGTGTGATGCTAGTGATTATGCTGTTGGTGCTGTTCTAGGACAAAGAGTCGATAAGAAATTGAATGTTATTCAGTATGGTAGTAAAACTCGAGACAGTGCCCAGAGAAATTATGCTACTACTGAAAAGAAATTTTTAGCAGTTGTTTTTGCTTGTGATATGTTCAGACCTTATATTGTTGATTCCAAAGTAACTGTTCACACTGATCATGCTGCTATTAAATATCTTATGGGAAAGAAAGATGCTAAACCTAGACTTATTAGATGGGTTCTCTTGCTACAAGAATTTGATTTGCATATTATTGATAGAAAGGGAGCTGAGAACCCCGTTGCAGATAACTTGTCTAGGTTAGAAAATGTTCTTGATGACCCACTACCTATTGATGATAGATTTCCTGATGAAAAATTAAATATCATAAATGCTTCTCATAATACTCCATGGTATGCTGATTATGCTAATTACATTGTTGCTAAATTTATACCACCTAGTTTCACATACCAGCAAAAGAAAAAGTTTTTCTATGACTTAAGACATTACTTTTGGGATGATCCACACCTTTATAAAGAAGGAGTAGATGGTGTTATTATACGTTGTGTACCTGAGCATGAACAGGAATAGATCCTACGCAAGTGCCACTCCGAATCCTACGGAGGACACCATGCTGGAGATAGAACTGCACACAAGGTATTGCAATCCGGTTTCTATTGGCCCACTCTCTTCAAGGATGCTGATAAGTTTGTCTTGTCTTGTGATGAATGCCAAAGAATTGGTAATATTAGTAGATGACAGGAAATGCCTATGAATTATTCACTTGTTATTGAACCATTTGATGTTTGGGGCTTTGATTATATGGGACCTTTTCCTTCCTCTAATGGGTATACACATATTTTAGTTATTGTTGATTACGTCACTAAGTGGGTAGAAGCCATTCCAACTAGTAGTGCTGCTCATAACACTTCTATTAAGATGCTTAAAGAAGTTATTTTTCCGAAGTTTGGAGTCCCTAGATATTTAATGACTGATGGTGGTTAACATTTTATTCATGGTGCTTTCCGTAAAATGCTTGGTAAATATGACGTCAACCATAGAATTGCATCTCCATATCATCCTTAGTCTAGTGGTCAAGTACAATTGAGAAATAGAGAGATTAAATTAATTTTGCAAAAGACTATTAATAGATCTATAAATAATTGGTCTAAGAAACTTGATGATGCTTTGTGGGTATGTCTCTATATAAAATGGTTTACGGAAAAGCATGTCATTTACCTCTTGAACTATAACATAAGGCATATTGGGCTATTAAAGAGCTCAATTATGATTTCAAACTTGTCGGTGTGAAGAGGTTATTTGACATTAGCTCACTTGATGAATGGAGAACCCAAGCCTATGAGAATGCCAAGCTATTTAAAGAAAAAGTTAAAAGATGGCATGATAAAACAATACAAATGTAGGTGTTCATGTTTTGCTATACAACTCTCGTTTAAATTTTCTTGCAGGAAAGCTTCTCTCTAAATGGGAAGGTCCATACATTATCGAGGAGGTCTATCATTCCGGTGCCATAAGGCCAACTCCACCGCGCGACCCCAAACGGACGACCGCTTTGCCCGGATTCGGTCCGTTTGGGTAGGGAAATGGGGTAGTGTCCGGGCCTGTCCTGGGATGCGGTGGCCGTGCGCCCAGCGCGCGGCCACATCCTTTGGCCCCATCCTATCCGCCACGGCCAAAAATGCCCATATATGCATATGAAAACAAGTTTGCACATCCAAATATTAATTGTCTGAAATAAAAATAGTTGTACAACCCAATCGAAATTGTCTCTAATAAAATAGTTTTACAACCAAATCGAAATTGTCTTGAATGAACATCTATCGGTTGCCAATGTGACTCCACACATGCTCAGCCAAGTCATTTTGAAGATCCAAATGAGTGTGCCAATCACGCAGCTCACGATGGAATTGGACAAATTGTTCAAACGCGGTCGGTTCTTGGTGCAGGTGTCGGTGTCAAAACCGGCGGATCTCGGGTAGGGGCTCCCGAACTGTGCGTCTAAGGCAGATGGTAATAGGAGGCGGGGGACACAATGTTTACCCAGGTTAGGGCACTCTCGATGGAGGTAATACCCTACTTCCTGCTTGATTGATCTTGATGATATGAGTATTACAAGAGTTGATCTACCACGAGATCGTAGAGGCTAAACCCTAGAAGCTAGCCTATGATTATGATTGTTGTTGTCCTACGGACTAAAACCTCCGGTTTATATAGACACCGGAGGGGGCTAGGGTTACACAGAGTCGGTTACAAGGGAGGAGATCTACATATCCGAATTGCCAAGCTTGCCTTCCACGCAAAGGAGAGTCCCATCCGGACACGGGACGAAGTCTTCAATCTTGTATCTTCGTAGTCCAACAGTCCGGCCAAAGTATATAGTCTGGCAGTCCGAGGACCCCCTAATCCAGGACTCCCTCAGTAGCCCCTGAACCAGGCTTCAATGACGATGAGTCCGGCGCGCAGATTGTCTTCGGCATTGCAAGGCGGGTTCTTCCTCCGAATACTCCATCGAAGATTTTTTAACACAAGGATCGTGTCTGGCTCTGCAGCACAAATTCCACATACCACCGTAGAGAGTATAGTATTTCACAAATCTAATCTGCTGACAACTTTTTATAACATGACATCCTGTCGTGGTCCGGTTATTGCGAACCGTTTTTCCCAGCCTGCCACTGCACGTGTTTTGAGGCGGTTTTCTTGGCACGTCTTGTCGAAGCAGAGATCGTGTTCCCCTTATCACGGGATTCTCATCAATACGGGTGTGGGTTACCCAATCGTGCCCGCTGGTATGACTCCTCGATTTTAGGCAAGTTCCAAACGGCCACGCGGAGGACGCTTGATATTCACCTTCTTTATAAAGGGGCCAAGGCCTGTCCTTTTCTTCTCGCGCTCGAGCCTTGCCTTCCCCCACCTCGAATTCCAACACCCAAGGCTCGGGCTAAGCACTTCGGACCTTCAATCAGGTCCGGATCCATCCTTCAAGGCCGGTGGATGGCCTCCTCTGTCATAGAGGAGGACATCAAGAAGCTAAGAGAAGCCAGGTATCTGACTGCCGAAATCTCGCACAGGCTACCTGCTCAAGGGTAGGTCATCCCCACTCCCGAACCCAACGACAATGTCGTATTTGTTTCCCACTTCCTCTAAGGGCTAGGCTTTAGTCTTGATCCCTTTGTTACAGGGCTTATGTTCTATTACGGGCTCGATTTCCATGACCTGGCTCCGGATTCCATCCTTCACATCTCGTCGTTCATCGTCGTGTGTGAGGCCTTCCTCCGCATCACCCCACACTTCGGCTTATGGCTCAAGACCTTCAATGTGAAGCCGAAGATGATCGATGGGCGACACGCAGAATGCGGAGGTGCCATAATAAGCAAAGGCGCCGATGCTCCATGGCCAAAGGGTTCCTTCCCGGAGATGTCCAACTTATGGCAGCGGGAGTGGTTTTACATCACAGCTCCCCGAAGTACTAAGTGGGTAGCTGCCCCCACCTTCCGTTCGGCCCCCCCGCCACAACTGGCGTCATGGGTCAACAAGGGGCTGAACTGGGGGCCGGTTAATGACGTGCCGACATTGGAGAGTCGCATCCGAGATCTCCTCAAGAGAGATGTCAGCCTTGTCAAGGTAATGCAAGTCATGCTAGTTCGTCGGGTCCTGCCCTGCCAACGTCGACCTCTCCGTATGTTGGAGTTCAACCCGGAAGGACCGCGAACTATTCAGCAATTCTTCGGCGTGACGCTCAAAGAGATGTATGGATTGTTCTTCGGATCACGGATAAAGTGTCCGGACACCACCGAGGATGCAGGTCTGAACTGCCATCGTCCAGACACCCACGTAAGTAATTCTACGGCCGAACACGCTGTCTTTTCATTTGTCATGACATCATTCTGAAAAATCGCTCTTTGACCAGGACTGGATAAGAAAGGCGAAGATGATCAGGTGTTCGGCCCCCCTTCCCGAAGGCTCACCGGATCCTGTACTAGCCAGGATGCTTGAGCTCGCACCTTATCAAGCGCCATCAGGGGAAGATAAAGGGAGGAATAAAGAAGCCGAAAGCGGTCCTCACTCATTATTCATCCAAACCGGGGGAATTAGTGTCCCCGCGAAGGAGGATAACCGGGGAGAAGAATCTAAAATTCCCTCTCCCCAAGGAAGAAAGAGGACCGCCTCTGAAGACTTGGAAACGAGGGTTTCCAAACGAGGGAAGAAACCTTTGCCAGGGGGCCCTGCCCCGGAGGGCATCCTACCACACAGTGCCCGCAAGGGGATCAGCCCTCCACCGAGCTGTAAGTGAACAAGAGTACTTTTGGTAAATATATCCTGCTTCCTCTCTGAGGACAATAACTGAGACGTACGTGTTGTAGTTCGGATCGTAGCCCTTCTAAACAGAGTTCGTCTTCGGGGGATCTTCTTCCGGAGATGATGGAGAGCGAAACGCCTCCCCCTGTCTCCCCGCCTCATGAGGCGGACGACCCTGAGGTGTCGTCACGGAGGATTTCTCCTGATCCACAAAGGCCAGAAGGTAACCCTTCGGCCACCCGAAGTCCGGAGTATTCGGCTCCTAAGGAGAGCAACAGAGAGAGTCCGGGACTGTCCGGTGCATGACCGGACGCACTGATGAGTCTTCTGCAGCAAGCGGCTGTCTCAGAGGCGCATCGTACTTTAATGGGTACGGTGGTTGAGAGGATTTCGTCCGCCAAAAGTAGGTTGCATGAAGCTTTTATGAGCCTGCTAAGAGGCTTTGAGGTACGCAAAGTAATATATATATATATATATATATATATATATATATATATATATTTTGACGATACCACACACGCTAGGTGTGCCCTATACAGATAGTAGCCCCTGAGACTCTGGTTGCTGTCCAAAGGCGGCAAACAGAGAATCATAGTCCCAGGTAATGATCATGCTGCTTTCATGTGCAGGCGGCTGATGGTCCGGTGGCTTGCCGGACTGGTGAGTTTGCCGAACTAAGGCGGCAACTTGATGCGGCAGATGCCGACATCGTGCTTGTAAACAAGCGGCTTGACGAGGCACAGGGTACGTATTCTCCGGTGGTTAACAGATATTAAGAGGAGCATGATGCTAGTATCTATAATATGATGTGACTGCAGATGGAGCTGCCGCCGTGGAGACCCTTCGGGCGAAGCTTGCCCGAGCCAAAGAACAAGCCAGGAGAAGTGATGCGGCCGCCCTAAAGGCGGTCGAAGAGTTAAGAGCCGAATAGGCTGCTCATCGCCAGAGCCAACATAAAATAGACAAGATGGCTGTTGAGCTGAAGGATGCCGCCGACCGGTATGAGCTTCTTGAAAAGGAAAGCCAAGCGAAAGCGGAGGACCTGAAGAAAGCCATGGTAGCGGCCAAGGAAACCCGCTCTAAAATCAGAGCGGCGAAGGAGGAGCTTCGTCAAGCCGCAGATATCACGGCTGGGAAGCCCTTTTTGTTGCGGACGAAGTTCGGAGATCCGAAGTATGCCCCTCTGGATCAATTATGGAGTGTTGCAGACGCGTACTTGGACTTGGCAACGAGTGCTGCTGATGCGACTGAGTTTTTCAAAGATCAAAAAGATCACGAAGTGGAAAAGTTGTTCTGGTCGCAGTTCAGTGCTCCAACGTGTCCGCTGCTGTTAAATGAGCAAATGGCCGAGTGGGCTGAGCTCCATAGGTTGTCCGGGCTTGCCATGAGGTCTGTTGTGGATCATCTTTGTCCGGAAGGACCAAGTCCGTATAGTTATTTTGGTTTAGTGCAACGATTCCTTGGTGCTGTGCCGCATATCGACGCTGTAAAGAGGTCGGCGTGCATAGAGGGTGCGCGGATGGCTCTTGCCCGTGTTAAGTCATACTGGGCAGAGATGGAGGCCACCGCTATTGCAACCCGGTGTCGGGCCGTAGGCCAGGTCTCGGCCGAGCACTATTTTGAAGAAGTCCTAGAAGGCGCTCGTTTAATAGAGGCTCAGTGCTCAAAGAGTATCATGTTCGAGTGACATGTATCCCGATTGTAAAAACAATACTATCTAGATTATAAAGGCTGTGTTTATACTTTTGCCTGAAAGTATTATGATGCCTCCTGTGCGGCCGTTTAGGTATGTATATAACCTGAAAGTTTGCAGTCGTCGGCTTCAGCCCCAACGCATATAATGCGGGGGTGTTCGGAAAAGCGCGTATTCACACTTGATCCAACGTCTTGGTACATTAAGGAGGTGATGGCACGGGCAAGGCAATCGGACTATATAGCTTTAACACTTTCACTTAGCCATAGGAGTTTGACGGTGGGGCTACTATATAGCCCCTGGTACTTCCGCGCTTATCCTAATACGGTGCGTGTACATACATGACCGGGAAACCGGTCCTTCGTTAATGCGGAGGAATCGCGAAGATTCGCTGAGTCCTCGACTGGTTGACCAGTCTCGCGCTTTATCATGACAATTAGTTTTCGGCTTTATCTACTGAGGTGCTCATCCAGATGAACCAGGGCACTATCGCAGCAGTTCTCCCGGTGCCACCTTAGCCGATAGAGCGGAACGTAAGGTAGAAAAACACGGGAGCCGGGCAAACCCAACTATTGACCAAAGACATGATTCGGAGCTGATGCATATAAGGCGAAACTCGCGACGCCGAACACTCCCTAAAATATTCGGACTTTACAACATATACCGGGCTGAGTAACGCCCTTCATAATGAACCCTGAATTTCCAGGTTCTTGCATTAGTCTGACGTGGCGAAATGCCAATAACGACAGCATCCCTCTCAGTTGTGTTGAGTATCCGGAGGGTGTGAAGCAACAAGAGACACTAGAAAAGGTTTACGCAGGGTCTTAATCTGAAAAGAAACCTATGAACGGGGCCCTGCTGCACGTCTGCGCCTGTGTCTCCGTTGTGCCGTATCCTGGAAGGGTGTAGCACGATGATCATCTGTAAGAGAGAAAAATCCAGGTGAAAGTTTTCGTGCGAAAAATTGGTTATTCTTAATAAACCATTAAAATTCAATCTAAATGAGGTCAAGCCGGACTGTAGTCCTTTTTACATGCGGTAAGCCGCAAGCACCACCTATGGGGGTATATCCATCGACCAATCTCAGGTTTATCTGAGCTGTTACAGCTAGTGGTGCGCCGGACTCGTCTAACCGTGTCCGCGGTCTTGACGACCGGTCATTTATTCTGGTTGGAGGGGTCGTTCAGTGTTCGGCTGCTAAAGCCGCCACACATTCTTCCGCACGTAAGGAACGCTTTGTGTTTCCGCTAACTATGATGATGCCACGTGGACCGGGCATCTTAAGCTTAAGGTAAGCGTACTGCGGTACTGCATTAAAACGAGTGAATGTCGTTCTTCCGAGTAGTGCTTGATAGCCAATTCGGAATGGAGCGATGTCGAATGTTAACTTTTCACTTCGGAAGTTGTCGGGAGAACCAAATACAACCTCTAGTACTAGAGAGCCCGTGCAACGGGCCTCTGGGCCTGGTATTACTCCTTTAAAGGTAGTATTGCTTTGGCTGATTCTTGTCGGGTCTATCCCCATTTTGCGGACTGTGTCCAGATATATCAGATTAAGACTACTGCCGCCGTCCATAAGGACTCGGGTGAGATGGTATCCGTCAATTATTGAGTCTAGCACCAAGGCAGCCGATCCTCCGTGCCGGATACTAGTCGGGTAATCCCTGCGATCGAAAGTGATCGGGCAGGCCGACCAAGGGTTGAACTTGGGGGTGACGGGCTCCATGGCGCATACGTCTCGGAGTACGCGTTTTCTCCTCCTCTTCGTTACGTGAATCATATTCACTGTTTTGACCTCTGGTGGGAATTTTTTCTGTCCCCTAGTGTTTTGCTGGCGAGGCTCATCCTCGTTTTCACTTGGTGTCTCCCTCCCCTTGTGTTCGGCGTTTAGCTTGTCGGCCTGCTTGAAGACCCAGCATTCTCTGTTGGTGTGATTTACAGGTTTGTCGGAGGTGCCATGAATCTGACATAATCTGTCTAGAATCTTGTTTAGGTTGGACGGTCCATCTCTGCTGCCTTTGAATGGCTTTCTCCGTTGACCGGATCGAGAGCCCCTGAATCCGGCGTTTACCGCCGTGTTGTCTGGGCTGTCTTCATTGTTTTGACGCTTGGTTTTGTTGCGTCGTGGTTTTCCATTACCATCCCTGACTTCGGATGTGCCTGGGTCGCTGGTGCCACTACGGGCCAGCCAACTATCTTCGCCCGCGCAAAAGCGGGTCATAAGGCTTGTTAGGGCTGCCATTGTCCTTGGTTTTTCCTGGCTGAGGTGTCTGGCAAGCCATTCGTCCCGGACACTCTGTTTGAAAGCCGCTAAGGCTTCGGTGTCCGGGCAGTCGACAATTTGATTCTTCTTAGTGAGGAATCTGTTCCAAAGCTTTCGGGCTGACTCTCCGGGCTGTTGAATTATATGACTTAAATCGTCTGCATTCGGAGGTCGGACATAGGTCCCTTGAAAATTAGCCCGAAAAGCATCCTCAAGCTCTTCCCAACTTCCAATTGAATTTTCGGGGAGGCTCTTCAGCCAATGCCGAGCTGGTCCTTTCAACTTGAGGGGCAAGTATTTGATGGCGTGGAGATTATCTCCGCGAGCCATATGGATATGAAGGATAAAGTCCTCAATCCAGACCCCAGGGTCTGTTGTTCCGTCGTACGCCTCTATGTTCACGGGTTTGAATCCCTCTGGAAATTCGTGATCCAGCACCTCATCGGTGAAGCAGAGGGGGTGCGCGGTGCCCCTGTATTTGGATGTGTCATGGCATTCGGACGGTTGTAGTGTTCGGTTTTGCTTCTGTTCTGGAGCGAGCTTCCTAGATCCGTAGATGGACCTGGTCATACCGGCTTTTTGTGCAAGTCCTCACAAAAATCGTGTACTGACTTATGTGCGACATCGTTAGCCGCCCTATCACGGCCACGGGGTGGTCGATCCGGCTGATCGGCCGTTTTATTTTTCGGCTGTATAGGCTCTAAAGCCTCGTCATCGAATTCAGGCAGCAGCTTGCGCCTTGGATAGCTCTTTGTGTGCCGACTGCCACCGTACTTTTCTTCAGTGTCGAGCACTTTGTTCCATCTACTGTTGAGTGTGTTTTGCGCGGCCTTGAGCCTTTGCTTCTGCTTCTTTAGACTCCTCGCGGTGGCAATAAGTCTTCTATGGAGGTTCTCTTGCTCCAAGTGCCTTTCCGGGATGATGTGTGCATCGTCGTCCGGACTGTTCTCCTCTCTTGAGACAGGTTGATTAGCTTTACCCTCGGCGTTGCCGTGATCGGACGGCGGCTCCGTAGTATGTTCACCATCCACTGGCTCATCCTGCTCTGTCGCTGGGTCCATGTGGTCGTCATTTCCTCTGGAGGCGACCGGGGTATTATTCTTTCTTGCGCTGTTATCGCTGTTTTTGCCGAGGCGGGATTTGGAGCATCGCCTACGTCGTCGCTTTGGTTGCTTCTCAAGGGGGTTATCCTTCGCTGCATCCTTTCATTCCTCGTCATTGTTTTCTTTGGGTGTATCCACCATATATATATATATATATCATATGATGAGGTGGCAGTCCTGCGCCCTGTGGGCGGTGGTTCCTATTCTTCTCCTACATCGTCGTCCATACCGTCGATGTCTTCGAAGCCGAAATCAAGCATGTCGGTTAAGTCATCGACAGTGGCTATTAAGTGGGTGGTGGGTGGGGAACGAATTTCTTCGTCGTCCGCTTCCCACTCAAGCCGGACACAGTTCGGCCAAGGGCCTCCTGACAAAGAGAGAGACCTTAATGAATTTAGCACATCGCCAAAGGGCGAGTGCTGAAAGATATCCGCGGAGGAAAACTCCATGATCGGTGCCCAATCAGATTCGATAGGCACTGACGCACGCGGTTTAGAGCCCGTGGCCGGGGACGAATCCAAGAGTCCGGCGACACAAGTCTCATAGGAGGTGAAGTCAGTATTCGGCTCTATCGCCACTGAGTGTGCGGCCTCCGTGGCGGGGCCCATCCACCCATCCTCGGACGGCGCAATCTGCTCCGGATTGAGGGCTGGAGTAGCCACAGGTGTGATCTCCCGAACAGCGTCCGACGGCAGAGCTAAGTCATGCTCGTCGTGACTGTGCGGCGCACCTGACATGGGCTCGAATCCGTCAAAGATCAAGTCTCTGCGGATGTCGGCAGTATAGTTTAAGCTTCCAAACCTGACCTGATGGCCAGTGGCGTAGCTTTCGATCTGCCCCAGATGGCCAAGCGAGTTGGCCCGCAGTGCGAAGCCGCTGATTACAAAGATCTGTCCGGGGAGAAAAACCTTACCCTGGATCGCATCGTTGCCGATGATCGAAGGAGCCATCAAGCCTTATGGTGACGGGACAGTGGAACTCTCAATGAAAGCACCAATGTCGGTGTCAAAACCGGCGGAACTCTGGTAGGGGGTCCCGAACTGTGCGTCTAGGCGGATGGTAACAGGAGGCGGGGGACACAACATTTACCCAGATTCGGCCCTCTCGATGGAGGTAATACCCTACTTCCTGCTTGATTGATCTTGATGATATGAGTATTACAAGAGTTGATCTACCACGAGATCGTAGAGGCTAAACCCTAGAAGCTAGCCTATGATTATGATTGTTGTTCTCCTACGGACTAAAACCTCCAGTTTATATAGACATCGGAGGGGGCTAGGGTTACACAGAGTCGGTTACAAGGGAGGAGATCTACATATCCGAATTGCCAAGCTTGCCTTCCACGCAAAGGAGAGTCCCATCCGGACACGGGACGAAGTCTTCAATCTTGTATCTTCATAGTCCAACAGTCCGGCCAAAGTATATAGTCCGGCAGTCTGAGGACCCCCTAATCCAGGACTCCCTCGGCAGGGGCTCAACATTTTCACCTTGATAATCAAATCCTTGGTCGAAGATGTTGTCATCATGCTCGTCCTCGACGATCATGTTGTGCATGATCACACAAGCAGTCATCACCTCCCAAAGCTTCCCTTCATCCCATGACAGTGCAGGGTTTCGAACGATACCCCATCGGGATTGAAGCACACCAAAAGCACGTTCCACATCCTTTCTAGAACTTGACGGTGTCGTGGACTAGGGCGTACTCACCACATCGTCTCCCGATCAGTTAGATTGGGCCGAGGACCCCCATGGCCGTATACTCATGGGCCAGTTCGGACAGCCGATGACATGCATGACGAAGATTCCACAAGACTTGGTGATCAAGACAAGGACTCCTCTCCACCAACGTATTCGGCTAGGACTCTTGTTATCCTAGGCCTCTGGTGCATTATATAAGCCAAGGCCAGGCTAGTCGATAGATTATTATGACATTACTCATCATACCCTTAGGTCTTAGACCACAACATATGATCTCGTGGTAGATCAACTCTTGTAACACTCATATTCATCAAGATCAATCAAGTAGGAAGTAGGGTATTACCTCCATTAAGAGGGCCCGAACCTGGGTAAACATCGTGTCCCCTGTCTCCTGTTACCCATCGATCCATGACACATAGCTTGGGACCCCCTCCCCGAGATCTGCCGGTTTTGACACCGACAATGGTGCTTTCATTGAGAGTTCCGATGTGTGATCGGCAATGGATCAATGGTTGGTCTGCGGATCAACTGCGACGTCGGCGTCTTCATCGCCGGCTCGACTGGTCACCTCGGCTGGTCCGAGGACCAGGCTCCTCTTTGGATCGTCAAGATCAGACATGTGTCCTCGTCATCATCAACTCCGATCTCTATCAAGATCATGGAGAAATCATCCATGGAGCTCGGGGGCTCAACGTCAACATTGCCCTCGTGCGACCGAGCTGTTTTTCTGGACAGCGAACTCGTATCCGCCGTCACCGCCTCCTCGGGCGTCGGTTTGATGATTGCTTCGGTGGAATAGTGATGAATTGAGTATAGAGCAACCCTGTAAAATTTCATCGCATTCCAACGGAGAAATTTTCGGCGATCTACGATATACTGGAGGCCTGTCAAGTCTGGACGGGAATCTGGACGAGTTTAGGGCATGGTCTCCAGAGCCTAGCTCGGAGGTTATTTGGAAGATCCAACCGTTCATATTGTGCGTAATTTCCATATCAACCACCTCTCAAAATTTCATTTCGATCTGACCGTCCAAACTCCGGGAACCTTCCGATTAGTGCATCACTTTTCAGATCTATTTTCTGTGCGAGAACGAATCCGACCCGAGTTCATGTTTTCTATGGACGGGATTTCGGAAATCCTTTTTGAAGAAAGTTTTATATGGGGTATTGTGTTTTGTTCCCAAACACATCCCACTAATTTTAAAGTCTTTTCCAATATGATCTTCACCATCGCGCCGGTGTCAAACCATCCCGACAACGTTGCTCCACGGCTGCCGACCTGCGCTAGACGGGTCGTCGCTTCATCGAGCCGAGCCCAGCCTTATCGGATCATCAGCTCGGCAAGCCAAACAAGAGTTCGGCATCGTGAAGACTAAATTATCACCAACACCCTCACCCCACCGATTGCACGGGTCAGGCGCTCCGACATCGCCGCTCGGTCTCTTCATCAATCCGGCTTTGACCGCATCACAAGTTATGACCAGCGTCAGCATGGCCGCACAGTTTCTGTTCTTCAAGCTGATGTCCGTCATGCCGAACTGCTTCAACACCTCGGCTGACATGTGATACGTCTCCGTCATATCTATAATTTTTTATTGTTCCATGTCAATATTATACAACTTTCATATATACTTTTTGGCAACTTTTTATACTACTTTTGAGACTAACATATTGATCCAGTGCCTAGTGCCAGTTCCTGTTTTTTGCTTGTTTTATATTTCGCAGAAACCCCATATCAAACGGAATCCAAATGGGATAAAAACGGACGGAGAATATTTTTGGAATATTTGGAAAATTCCGGAAGAAGAATCAACGCGAGACGATGCCCGCGGTGGCCACGAGATAGGGGGCGCGCCCCTGACCCTCGTGGGCCACCCGTAAGGCGGTTGATGCCCTTCTTCAGCCGCAAGAAAGCTAATTTTCGAAGAAAAAACACGGCGAAGATTTCAGTCCAATCGGAGTTACGGATCTCCATATATATACAAAACGGTGAAAGGGCAGCACAGGGGGAACGCAGAAACAGAGAGGGACAGAGAGACGGATCCAATCGCGGAGGGGCTCTCGCCCCTCCCACGCCATGGAGGCTAAGGACCAGAGGGGAAACCCTTCTCCCATCTAGGGAGGAGGTCAAGGAAGAAGAATACGAAGGGGCCCCCTCTCCCCTTCTCTTCCGGTGGCGCCGGAACACTGTCGTGGCCATCATCATCACCGCAATATTCACCAACAACTTCACCAACATCATCACCAACTCTTCCCCCCTCTATGCAGCGGTGTAACCTCTCTCTTACCAGCTGTAATCTCTACTTAAACATGGTGCTCAACGCTATATATTATTTCCCAATGATGTATGGCTATCCTATGATGTTTGAGTATATTTGTTTTGTCCTATGGGTTATTTGATGATCAAGATTGGTTTGAGTTGCATGTTTTATTATTGGTGTTGTCCTATGGTGCTCTCCATGTCGCGCAAGCGTGAGGGATCCCCGTTGTAGGGTGTTGCAATATGTTCATGATTTGCTTATGGTGGGTGGCGTGAGTGATAGAAGCACAGACCCGAGTAAGTAGGTTGTTTGCGTATGGGATAAACAGGACTTGATACTTTAATGCTATGGTTCGGGTTTTACCTTAATGATCTTTAGTAGTTGCGGATGCTTGCTAGAGTTCCAATCATAAGTGCATATGATACAAGTAGAGAAAGTATGTTAGCTTATGCCTCTCCCTCAAATAAAATTGCAATAATGATTACCAGTCTAGTTATCGATTGCCTAGGGACAAATAACTTTCTCGTGACAAAAAGCTCTTTACTAAAATTAATTTAGTTGTGTCTTTATCTAAACAGACCCTACTTTTTATTTACACACTCTTTTTTTTATGGCAAACCTATCCAACAACACCTACAAAGTACTTCTAGTTTCATACTTGTTCTAGGTAAAGAGAACGTCAAGCGTGCGTAGAGTTGTATCGGTGGTCGATAGAACTTGAGGGAATATTTGTTCTACCTTTAGCTCCCCGTTGGGTTCGACACTCTTACTTATCGAAAGAGGCTATAATTGATCCCCTATACTTGTGGGTTATCAACATGGCCACTGCAACGTCTCCTTACCGACCCTCTCCGTTACCTCGACCGGGGGTTTCTCCATCTCTTCGTCAACCCACTCCGGAGGCTTCGGCGTCACCGGCCGACCAGCTTCGTCACGTTAGCCGGACCAGGGGCTTTGCCTCGGTGAGCCAACCTTTCCCAGCATCGCCATGCCGTCGGTTCATCGCCCATCAGGCAATGGGTATGCGGATCGAGTCCCAATTTTGGGAGTAACCTTTCATCATATTGCTGCAACAGATAAACCAGGTGCTATTAATCCTAGTAACTTTTTCTTGCTTGGGTTTATTTTTCCCGAGGAATTATTAATCTAGTTTGTTCAATCATCTGTACACATATCTGTCAAATGGTGGCCGCATTAACGACGGTCGCGTGGTGGTTCGATCAGTTCCCGTATACAGTTCGGCGAAAACCGCATCCGGAACTCGGACCGGCCTGCAAATTCAGGCTGTGCCACGCCTTTACCGGATCACGCCGACGCCCTGCGTCGACATTGACTTTGGCGCCAGGCCGCATATCTTTAAATTAATTAATTTGCATAAATTAATTACACGAGGATTTTTATATATTTATATTATTATTGTTGGCCTGCACTATTTCACACGTGTAGGTAACACTAGTAGAAAAGAGGGCTTTGGTTCAGGCCGGGTCAGCCCATTAGTCCCGGTTCAGTCCAGAACCGGGACCAATGGGGGCACTGGTCCCGGTTCGTGAGGCCAGGGGCCTGCCGGGCCTCGTGGGGGCATGGGTCCTGGTTCGTCTGGCCCCTTTGGTCCCAGTTGGTGGGACGAACCGGGACCAATGGGCCTTGCTCCTGGCCCACCACCATTGGTCCCGGTTGGTGGCTTGAACCGGGACCTGCCCTTTACTCCCGGTTCATGCCACGAACCGGGACAAATGAGGTGCCTATATATACCCCTCGCCCGCGAACAGAGCACTCTAGTGCTCTGTTTTTCTCTGGCCGGCGAGGGGAGGGCTTTGTGGTGCTCTAGCTCACCTCCTATGCACATGAGGTGTTTGATGAAATGCCCGAGCCACACTAGTTAAGCTTTCTCCTCTCGAAGCTCGACCTCAAAGCTCCATTTTCCTTGAGATTTGTCTAGGTTTAGCGGCCCGTCACGTCCCATTCCCATCTTCACCGTCGTTGATCGCCCGCGCCGATCTCGTCGCCGGCACCACCGTGGTGAGCCTCTTGTTCTTATCTTCTTTCTGAAAGAAAAAAATCTTACTTTAGATCGATACTTGTCTAATTTTCTTACTATTGTATTGCTTGTTATTATATAGTGCGATGGTTTTGGTATCCGCCCCCGTCGGCCCTCGTCCTGTCTATGATTCGGATGTGGTATATATTATCTCTATAACTATTGGTTCGTTTATTGTTTATGAAAATTATGCCGACCAACGTGACATAGATTTTATTTATCTAGGAGGTATGTGAACCGGAAATTCCAACCGACCATATTGTCGAGAGGTTAAATTTAGTTGAAGAAGAAAACAATTTCTTGAAGGAAAAAATAAATAAAATTGAGGAGGAGAAGATGATATTGGAGTTGCATGTTGCGAATGTCGTCGATGATCACAAGATCAAGATGGATGCAATGCGCTTGAAGATTAGAAAGATTAGAAAATATGTCATTCATACCGAGGCTTGGTATCATTATGCCGTTGGATCAATTGTTACCTTGGTTGCGATTATGATTGCATTTGTTTTCGCATTGAAATGTTTTACATAGTTTCAATGTATGGTTCAATTAATTAGATGCTCTGGAGAGCTATATGTTGTTAGATAAGAACTATATATGTACTTTGGTTTTAATGTGATGATGAACTTCTATTAATTTTTTCACTTAATTATCTATTCATTATGTTCTGTAGTGGTGTTTGACACACTAAATTATATATAATGCACGCAGATGAACCGGCAATGGATGTACGGTGACAGACATACCTCCGAGTACATTAAGGGCGTGCATGATTTTCTCGAAGTGGCTGAGGCAAACAAGCAGAATGGTTTTATGTGTTGTCCATGCCCTAAATGTGGGAATACGAAGTCTTACTCTGACCGGAAAATCCTTCACACCCACCTGCTTTACAAGGGTTTCATGCCACACTGTAATGTTTGGACGAGGCACGGCGAAATAGGGGTTATGATGGAAGACGGCGAAGAAGAAGAGGACGATGACAACTATGTGCCCCTGAATACGGTGATGCTGCAACGGGGGAAGCTGCTGAAGATCAAGAGGAACCAGACGATGTGCCCAATGATGCTGCAACGGGGGAAGCTGCTAAAGATCAAGAGGAACCAGTGCCCGATGATGATGATCTCCGCCGGGTCATTGTCGATGCAAGGACGCAATACGAAAGTCAAAAGTAGAAGCTGAAGTTCGATCGCATGTTAGAGGATCACAAAAAAAGGGTTGTACCCCAATTGCGAAGATGGCAACACAAAGCTCGATACCGTACTGGAATTGCTGCAGTGGAAGGCAGAGAATGCTGTGCCTGACAAAGGATTTGAGAAGCTATTGAAAATATTGAAGAAGAAGCTTCCAAAGGATAACGAATTGCCCGACAGTACATACGGAGCAAAGAAGGTCGTATGCCCTCTAGGATTGGAGGTGCAGAAGATACATGCATGCCCTAATGACTGCATCCTCTACCGCGGTGCGTACAAGGATCTGAACGCATGCCCGGTATGCGGTGCATTGCGGTATAAGATCAGACGAGATGACCCTGGTGATGTTGATGGCGAGCCCCCCAGGAAGAGGGTTCTTGCGAAGGTGATGCGGTATGCTCCTATAATACCACGGTTGAAACGTCTGTTCAGAAACAAAGAGCATGCCAAGTTGATGCGATGGCACAGTGAGGACCGTAAGAAAGACGGGAAGTTGAGAGCACCCGCTGACGGGTCGCAGTGGAGAAAAATCGAGAGAAAGTACTGGGCTGAGTTTGCAGCTGACCCAAGGAACGTATGGTTTGGTTTAAGCATAGATGGCATTAACCCTTTCGGGGAGCAGAGCAGCAATCACAACACCTGGCCCGTGACTCTATGTATGTATAACCTTCCTCCTTGGATGTGCATGAAGCGGAAGTTCATTATGATGCCAGTTCTCATCCAAGGCCCTAAGCAACCCGGCAACGACATTCATGTGTACCTAAGGCCATTAGTTGAAGAACTTTTACAGCCGTGGAATGGAAACGGTGTACGTAGGTGGGATGAACACAAACAGGAGGAATTTAACCTACACGCGTTGCTGTTTGTAACCATCAACGATTGGCCCGCTCTCAGTAACCTTTCAGGACAGACAATCAAGGGATACCACGCATGCACACACTGTTTAGATGACACTGAAAGTATATACCTGGACAAATGCAGGAAGAATGTGTACCTGGGCCATCGTCGATTTCTTCCGACCAACCATCAATGTCAAAATTAAGGCAAGCATTTCAAAGGCGAGGCAGATCACCGGAAGAAGCCCGCCATGCATACCGGTGTTCATGTACTTGCTATGGTCAATGATTTACACGTAATCTTCGGAAAGGGTCCCGGCGGACTAGCTGTTCCGAATGACGCTGAGGGACACGCACCCATGTGGAAGAAGAAATATATATTTTGGGACCTACCCTACTGGAAAGACCTAGAGGTCTGCTCTTCAATCGACGTGATGCACGTGACGAAGAACCTTTGCATGAACCTGCTAGGCTTCTTGGGTGTGTATGGGAAGCCAAAAGATACACCTAAGGCACGAGAGGACCTGCAACGTTTGCACGAAAAAGACGGCATGCCTCCGAAGCAGTATGAAGGTCCTGCCTGCTACGCTCTTACGAAAGAAGAAAAAGAAATATTCTTTGAATGCCTGCTCAGTATGAAGGTTCCGACTGGCTTCTCGTCGAATATAAAGGGAATAATAAATATGCCAGAGAAAAAGTTCCAGAACCTAAAGTCTCATGACAGCTGCCACGTGATTATGACGCAACTGCTTCCGGTTGCATTGATGGGGCTTCTACCGGAAAACGTCCGATTAGCCATTGTGAAGCTATGTGCATTCCTCAATGCAATCTCTCAGAAGGTGATCGATCCAGAAATCATACAAAGGCTAAGGAGTGATGTGGCGCAATGTCTTGTCAGTTTCGAGCTGGTGTTCCCACCATCCTTCTTCAATATCATGACGCACGTCCTAGTTCATCTAGTCGACGAGATTGACATTCTGGGGCCCATATTTCTACACAATATGTTCCCCTTTGGGAGGTTCATGGGAGTCCTAAAGAAATATGTCCGTAACCACGCTAGGCCAGAAGGAAGCATCTCCATGGCCATCAAACAGAGGATGTCATTGGGTTTTGTGTTGACTTCATTCCTGGCCTTAAGAAGATAGGTCTCCCTAAATCGCGGTATGAGGGGAGACTGACTGGAAAAGGCACGCTAGGAGCGGACTCAATAATATGCAGGGACGGGCATTCTTGGTCTCAAGCACACTACACAGTTCAACAGAACTCTACCTTGGTGACCCCGTATGTCGATGAACACAAGAACTGTCTGCGCTCCAAACACCCGGAGCAGTGTGACAACTGGATTACATGTGAACAAATCAGGACTTTCAGCAGTTGATTGGAAACACGTCTCAGAGGTGACACCACTGTTTGTGATGAGTTGTACTCGTTGTCCAGGGGACCATCTTCGACTGTATTGACTTACAAAGGATACGAGATAAATGGGAATACATTTTACACGATTGCCCAAGATCAAAAGAGCACCAACCAAAACAGCGGTGTCCGCTTTGATGCAGCAACCGAGAGGGGAAATGACACATATTTTGGTTACATAATGGACATATGGGAACTTGACAACGGACATGATTTTAAGGTCCCTTTGTTTAAGTGCAAATGGGTCAATCTGTCAGGAGGCAGGGTACAGGTAGACCCACAGTATGGAATGAACACAGTGGATCTGAACAATCTTGGGTACACTGACGAACCGTTCGTCCTAGCCAATGATGTGGCACAGGTTATCTATGTGAAGGACATGTCTACCAGACCGAGAAAAAGAAAAGATAAGGAAGCGAATACATCATACGATGAGCCAAAACGCCACATAGTTCTTTTAGGAAAAAGGGACATTGGGGGAGTGGAGGGCAAGACAGACATGTTTGAAGATTATGAAAAGTTTCATGAAATTCCTCCCTTCAAAGTCAAGGCTGACCCAAGCATCCTGATAAACTATGAAGATTATCCATGGTTACGGCGCAATAAGCAAATGACACAAGCGAAGAAAAAGTGAAGACTTTCTCCCGCAACTATTATGATGATACCATGCCAACTTTGTAACAGACGAGTATGCTACCATTGTCCGTTTTGTACACGAAGTGCATCCAGTTTTTGCCGTAACCCTCTCAACTTTCTTGCACATGCTATGTGGATGAAATGATGATACCATGCCAACTTTCAACCTTTTCAGAGTTCATTTGAAATGCTTTTCAATTTCAGGGTCTTATAGCTCAAAATAATCAATAAATGCATGAAAAATTACAAATGAAGTCAGAAAGGGTTGAAAATTGATGATGTGGCTTTGAATGGTGCATTTTGAACACACAAAAAGTCAGCAGTTCAAATAAGTTTTAAAAAATGAAATCTCTTTGTAACAGACGAGTTTCCGTATGAAATCCTGATACTTCGAAAGAGATTGTCCGTTTTGTACACGAAGTGCATCCAGTTTTTGCCGTAACCCTCTCAACTTTCTTGCACATGCTATGTGGATGAAATGATGACACCATGCCAACTTTCAACCTTTTCAGAGTTCATTTGAAATGCTTTTCAATTTTAGGGTCTTATAGCTCAAAATAATCAGTAAATGCATGAAAAATGGTGCATGAAAAATAACAAATAAAATAAATAAGTAATTAGAAACAAAATAATATAAACTTTAATAAAATATATAAGTAGAAACAAAATATAATAAACTTTAATAACATAAATAAAATTTATGAAACTAAAATTATCAAAGTATTTTCTGTTCAAAACATTATAAGCAACCTCTAGTATTATTGAAACTAAAATTATATAAAATTGATGCAACTAAAATTATCGAAGTATTTTCCGTTCAAAATCATTAAAAGCAAAAAGAATTTTCATAAAGAACTTTTTTGTTAGAAACTTTAATAGCAAAAAGAATTATCATAAAGTAAAATAAATAAGTAATTAGAAATAAAATAAAGCAAAAAAAACGAAAAAACTGGCAAAAAATAAAAATTATGCCACCTACTGGGCCACCACGGCCTGAATACGACTAGAAACCCATCCATGGGCCAGGATTCAGGCCCGCAGAAGGCCCAGTAGGCCCACAGGCATGTACAGAGAGGTTAGGCCCGTAAGCCTGCTTTAGAGAGGAGCTCGACAGCTCAGGCGCACCGCAGCTTATAAACAGGTGCGGCTCTCTCTCAGCTAGCGAGGTGGGACTAAACAGGTGCTGACTAGCTAATTGATGCATTCATTGTTTTGGTATGTACACATATTAATTAACTCTCGTCTTTCTTCTTTTTTCTAGCCCTCCGGATCGAGCACAACTTCGGTAAAGAGACGAGGCCCGAAGAGAAAGTTGCGCTCGGATGAAAGGTTTGAGATCACAGCAATCGCGCGTGACGTCCAACCGATTGAACCCATCCGGACAAAGGAAACATTTGCTGCTCAGTGCGGCGTTCTTGTTAGGGACAAGATCCTGATCAGCATCCACCAATGGTATAAGCCTAAGAAGGAAGACCCTGAGGTGTCTTATGTCAATGATATGCAGAAAGATGATCTTTGGACTGAGCTGAAGGCAAATTTCACCCTACCGCCAGAGGAGGATCTGGAGAAGTCAGTTAAAGAGCAATTAATCAAGTCTCATGCTCTTAAGAAGATGGCAGACCTATTCAGGAGGTGGAAGAATGAGCTGAAAACGTTTGTCGACAAAGAAGAGACACCAGAATTCATCGGCCGGTATGAGAAGAACAGAGATCACTGGCCCACATTTGTGGCCCACAAGACATCAGAAAAGAGTAAGAAGATGTCAGCGACAAACAAGAAGAATGCTGCGAAGAAGAAGGTTCACCATCGCACGGGGTCAGGTGGCTACCTCAAAGGCCAAGGCTGAGAATGATCTGCTTGATAAAGGGATCGAACCACAGACAATGAACTGGCCAGACCGTTGCCGGACTTGGTTCTTCGGGGCTGGCGGAAAATTGGACCCTGTATCAGGGAGGTGTGTTTGGACAGACGAGCTTTTGAGAATACGAGTCAAGAGGCTTCAGCACTATATCGATGCAGCGCAGCAAGGGACGTTCGTTCCAGACAGAGAGAACGACGAGCTCACAATGGCCCTCAGGAATCCTGAGCACCCTGGACGGACACGATGCACGCCAGGGTCCGTTTCATGGAAGGCTGGTTTTCCGAACGCAGGCGGTTACAAAAGCCAGGAGAGGAGGAAAAAGGTGGAGCAGACCCAAATTCAGAAGCTGCACGAAAGGGTTCAAGCGCTAGAGGACGAGACGGCAATCGACATGCCGAAACTACCCCCGAAGCTACCCCGCCATCTCAGCGGAGAAGCAGCGTGGCTTCCACCAAGCTGCTTCAGCCGGAGCATGTCTTGACGGCTCCTGCTAGCTACCCCGTGGATGCTATCACGGAGTCTCAACATTGCCACCTTATGACGCAATGGATGAAATTCAAAGTCAAGGCGGCTGTTGGCTCAGTTTTACCTACTGAACCTGGCGCAACCTACCACTGTCGGCCGATTCCAGAAGGATATGCTAGGGTGATGGTGGATGAAATAACAGACGGATTTGAGGACCTCGAGCTTGACCACCCTACCGGTGAAGGGGAAACTCGGCTGGGTTCTGCTCTGAAGACTCCATGCCTATGGCAGAAGGAGCTCATCAACCTTCCGAACTGGACGCCACCGGCGAGTAAGGGCACTCCGCCTCCTCCTCCGCCTCCCCCTCCGGCGAGTGATCAGGGCACTCAGCCTCCTTATCCGGCGCGTGGCGGCACTCCGCCTCCTCCTCCGCCTCCTCCTCCGGCGAGTGATCAGGGCACTCAGCCTCGTTCTCCGGCGCGTGGCGGCACTCCGCCTCCTTCTCTGCATGCGCCAGCGCGCCAAAGCAGCCAGCCTCCTCCTTCTCCGCCTCGTCAGCAAGGGCGGAAGAGACCCGCCCCCGCTCCGGCTGCTCCGGCGCGTCGTAGTCCTTCTCCTCCGCCTCGTAAGCAAGGAAAGAAGAAAGCCGCAGCCGCTCCGTCTGCTCTGCCGGCGTCTAGCAGTGTAGCCAGAGGCTGGAGGCAATACAGATTCGGTCTTTCTCTGAAGACTCCAGAGAAGTTACCATATGAGAGGACCGAGGAGGAAACCATGAAGATCGTGCAAGACGAAGTGACGAACTTCTTTGAATGGGTGAAAGCAAAGAAACATCCACCTCCGGAGGAGAAGGTAGATCCGAGGAAAGCGAAGTGCACTCTGGCTGCCCTGACAAAACCACCAAAGTCTCTGCCGAGAGGCAACTATGAGCGCATTAATGCAAAGACATTTGCCGAAGCGGAGCGGTCGGGAAGTCCTGTCACTGATCAAAGGTTAAAAGAACGACGAGCTAGGAAAAAAATTGCCCAGCTCGGCGAACAAGCGAACCAATCGTGCCCCCCGCTCAAGGTGTCTAGCGACATCTTCGCTAATGATCCGAGGATGGTGCCCGGTTATAGCAATCTTGGAGATTACCTGCCCGATGATGTACATTCTGATTTCTTGGAGGTGGACGAACACAAATACCATTACGGGAAGCCTCTCGTCAAAGATGAAAGATCTCTAACAACAATGATGCAAAGATTACATGATTGGTACATGAAAACCTGCAAAGAGTCTGGGGGGAGGAATAATTTGACGCTGAGAGTTAAAGAGGAGCATGACCTCGTTGGAATTGAAATGTTGAATGTTCCATTTGAGGAGTTCTTCTAGTTTTTCAATCAAAAGGCCCTCGATAAATCAACGATCACTTGCTACTGTCTGTAAGTAGTACTACTTGTCGGAGTAAATGGCCACGGGTAGCCTAACCGACTCCCCCCTGGCTCTTCAAAAATTATCAGGTCAATCGAGCCTTCAAGCATCAAAAGCACAGGGCCGCCTTCCCCTGGCCGGCTATCTCCCGAGCCGACTCCTGGAAGGCGACCCGGCCTCAAAAACCTTCCCGAAGAGAACCACAAGATGGCCGACTCCAGGAAGCCGGCCCCAAGAGGACCGACTCCGCGAAGCCGGCCACGAAGAAGACCGACTCCCAGAAGCCGGCGAAGACTGCACCCTCAAGGGCTGCACCCACATAACGGTGATGAGACGGGACGTGGCTACAGTACAACCTGCCACCTCCAAATCCCGGAGCACGCGTGGCCACAGTGCGCCGTACGGGTCGGCCATCCCCCGTCCGGCGCGGCACTGTTGCCATGTTGACCATGACACCACCCACGACAGGCGCCAGTACGGCCCGCGGGCGGCGGGCCCCTTCAGCCAGAGAGACGCTCGAAGGCGGCTAAGCCTCCCCCAGCCGGCCTGGGGCGTAGCCGGCTCCTAATAGCCGTCTACCTCCCTCCCTCGAAGTATGTGCATCATTAAGGAGACAAGACGAGGTAAGGCTACAGTGAGAGCCCGCAAGGCGGCGTCACTGGGGCCATGCTTACCTCGACAAAGCCCTCGTCATTAGAGGCGAGGCTACAGTAACCAACCACCGACAAGACCCCCAAGCGGTGGGGCCGGTTTCTCGGCCAAGAGGCCAGCAGCCGCCGGGACCCACCAATCGGCGGGCCCCAGCGGTCGGCAGAGAAGCCGGTGAACACAGACACTGACGGCTGGGACCCGCGCCCAGCCGGATTACCATTGTATCCCTGGGGGTAGGCCTATATAAACCCCCCAGGGCACCCATGCAAAGGGTTGATCTCTGAGAGTTTTAGACACCACGTAGAGAGAAAAGGAGAGCTAGCCTTGCCCTTCTTCTTCCTCTAGCCAAACAGCTCAAGGAGCCTCTTTTAGCTACTTGTATTGATCTAGTGATCATGCGGAGACCCCGCAGAGCAGGATTAGGGGAGTTATCTCCACGGAGAGCCCCGAACCTGGGTAAGATTCACCGGCGTGCATGTCTTCGCCTTATCCCGTTTCCAGGCACCGGCGATGTCTTACAGGCTCCCACAATGATAAGCCATCCGTTGGCATATGTCGCACCTACCACCCGACATTTTGCGCCCACCGTGGGGCCAGGTGCACCGTCGTCCGAAGACCTGTTCTTGATGGGAACCCTTTTTCTCCCGCGCGAGCGTAGCCAGCCCGCCACGCCCGATGGCGCTTGCCCCAACGCGCTGCAGGGCGTCGACGACGCCTGCGTGGCGAGCTGCCTCGCCGATCTTCTTGGCGAGGCTCGCATCTCCGACGAGCCTGCGTCCGACGCGGGCACAGACTGCCCCGAGAGCCGCCTCATCAGCCTCCTCGACCAGCTCCACGTCTCCAGCGAGCTTGCTGTGGACTTGGAGTCGGTCGGCTCCACCGACCCGATGTTGGTCGACTCCGACACGACATCACTTGACGCCTTCCCCACCAATGTGGTGATCATCGACGACCCTCTCCCTCGAGCCGACAGTGGCAGCAGCGCTGTCACTGAGGTGTTGGTCATCAGCCACGGCGCCGTCTCCGGCGAGAATGCCCACGACGCCCTACAAGCGGCGCTGCACGACTTGTCCGTCCCCATCCCGGCTGACGCCGAAGCCGAGACACTGGAGGCACGCCGCCTCGCCCTCGTCGCGGAAGGCCAGAAGATAGCATCCATGAGATGCCTCACTGAGGCTCACCAGCGCGAAGTCGACCGCGCCGCCTTTGGCACGCCGCCCCCTGGCAGGCCGAGCCGAGCCGGCTTCGTCAAGAAGCGCGGCGCAGCCATCGCCAGCATGCTAGGAGCAGATCGCCTAGTCTACGCCACGCCGCTCGAGAACCTGCGTGCCGCCCAGGCGGCCGCAGACGAGCTGAACAGGCTGGGGGCTGACGAGCTCCCCTACATGACTAAACGCATCCAGCAGCTGATCGACGCGGCCGCAGGGCAGCACGAAGCCAGCGCCCACGCTGAAAGTCCTCACCCACGCCGAGAGCACGGCGCGACATCCCGGACGCCGACTGCAGACGGCACCCGCGCAAGAAAAGACAAGGAGCCGGCTGCTAGCCGCAGCCAGACTCGGCTCACCATCGAGCGCGACGCAGAAGGCCGCCCCCGAGCTGTTGAACAACGAGGCGATTCGCCCCCTCCCCTACCTCATGGGGAGAGATATCCCACCCCACCGCCTGTCACGCATCCGACTCTCGGCGGCCGACTAGGCCACCGCGAGGGAGTCGGCGAGAATGATGCCCGCCACCAGATCGACCGCCTAGCGCGATCCCTGGCGCTAGAAGAAGAATATGATGTCGGCTCGCCTTGCTTTGGCCCCCGCATCCGCGATGAGCCCTTCCCCAAAGGGTTCTCACTCCCAAGAAACACGCCAAAGTACAACGGCTCCGTGAAGCCGGAAGACTGGTTGATCGACTACTCCACCGCAGTCCGTATAGCCAACGGCAACAGGCGCGTTGCCGTGAAGTACGTCCCGCTCATCCTTCAAGGCACGGCACGCCCTTGGCTGAACAGCCTCAAGCCCTACAGCATCAACAGCTGGCTAGACTTCACGAAAGTCCTTGTCCGCAACTTCACCAGCACGTACAAGCGGCCTCCCAAGCCCCGCCAGCTCTCCTTGTGCGTCCAAGGGCCCAGCGAATCGACTCGCGACTACCTCACGCGTTGGGCCGAGCTCCGCAACTCCTGCGAGGGGGTGCACGAGGTTCAAGCCATAGAGTACTTCACCGCCGGGTGCCGAGAGGGCACCCTCCTCAAACACCGACTCCTCTGCGACGAGCCGACTACCCTCGACGAGCTGCTAATCATAGCAGACAAGTACGCCACTGCTGACTCCTCGATGAAGACCGAGCTTCGAGTGGATGCCTCTGGGAAGGTACTCGCCCCGGCTCCCAGGTCGCCGGCTGGCGACTCCAACCGACGCCCTTACCAAAACGACAACAAGCGCAAGGCCCCCATGCCGCCTTCCACCAGTCGGCAAGTAGCCACAGTCAAAGACGAACAGGCCGAAGAGCGGCCCGCTCCCAAGAAGCAGAAGGGCGGCAGGCCGGCTTGGCAGCCGGCTTTCTCCTACGAGCAAACCCTTGATGCTCCCTGCAAGTTTCACAGCGGCGCGAAGCCGTCCAACCACACGACACGGAAGTGCCATTGGCTCACACGGATCTTCAAAGGCGAGGGGCTGGTGCCGCCTCCACCTGCTGGCCCGCCGCCTCCGGCCCCTCAGTAGCCGGCTATTCAACCAGCAGTCGGAGCAATTCAAGATGAGTTCCCAGATGAGCACGCCGCCTACGTCGTCTTCAGAAGCCAAATTGAAGACAGGCGCAGTCGGCACCGTCAGCACCAAGAAGTCAACGCGGTCACCTTAAACAACCCCGAGTTTATGCATTGGTCTGAGAAGCCTATCAGCTGGAGCCGGGCCGATCACCCAGAGGTGATGCCGTCTCCCGGCTCCTATGCCTTGGTGTTGGACGCCAAACTCGCGACAGAAAGGCGAGCCGCCCGTTTCTCCCGTGTGCTGATTGACGGCGGGAGCAGCATCAACATACTTACCGTGACACCATGCAGAAGCTGAACCTCAAGACGAGGCAACTCATGCCAAGCCAGACTGTGTTCCATGGCATCGTACCCGGCCTGTCCTGTTCCCCAATCAGCAAGATCAAGATGGATGTTCTCTTCGGAGACAAGGATCACTTCCGCCGAGAGGCGATCTGGTTTGAAGTGGTGGATCTAGAGAGCCCTTACCACACGTTGCTTGGCCGACCTGCCCTGGCCAAGTTCATGGCTGTGCCCCACTACGCCTACCTCAAGATGAAGATGCCGAGTTCAAAGGGGATCATCACCATAGCCGGAGACTACAAGAAATCTTCTGAGTGTGCTGCAGCCAGCACCCGGCTTGCCGAGTCCCTCGTAATTGCTGAAGAGAAGAAGATGTTGGACCTAGTCGTGGCCATGGCCGGCAAGCAGCCGGCCCTGTCCCCTGACCCCAAGGAATATGATGCTCAAGGCTCCTTCCAGCCGGCCAAGGAAACAAAGAAGATACCGTTGGACCCGGAGAACCCGGAGAGGTTTGCTGTCATTGGGGCAAACCTGGACAGTAAATAGGAAGGCGAGCTCGTCGACTTCCTCAGTGAGAATCGGGACATCTTTGCATGGTCCCCAAAGGACATGCCAGGTGTTCCGAAGGATTTCGCCGAGCACAAGCTACACGTTCGAGCAGACGCAAAGCCAGTCAAGCAACCTCTCCGCCGACTGTCGGAGGAGAAGAGAAGGATAGTGGGTTAAGAGATAGCCCGGCTCTTGGCAGCCGGCTTCATTATGGAGGTGTTCTTTCCAGAATGGCTTGCCAACCCGGTCCTGGTATTGAACAAAAACAACAAATGGCGCATGTGTATAGATTACACTAGCCTCAACAAAGCCTGCCCCAAAGATCCGTTTGCCTTACCCCGAATAGATCTAGTGATAGACTCCACAGCCGGATGCGAGCTGTTGAGTTTCTTGGATGCCTACTCAGGCTACCACCAGATCAAGTTCGATCCAGCCGACCACCTGAAGACCGCCTTCATCACATCATTCGGAGATTTCTGCTACCTGACTATGACATTCGGCATGAGAAATGCCGGTGCCACTTTTCAGTGTTGCATGCAGAAATGCCTCCTCAAGCAACTCGGCAGAAATGCCCACGTCTATGTAGATGATATCGTGGTGAAGACGGAGAAGCACGGCACCCTGCTGGAAGACCTCAGGGAAACATTTGCCAACTTGCCCTGGTTCCAGATCAAGCTCAACCCTGAGAAATGCGTGTTCGGAGTGCCAGCCGGCCAGCTTCTAGGCTTCTTGGCCTCCAAACGCGGCATTGAGTGCAACCCAGTGAATATCAAGGCCATTGAGAGAATGGAGATTCCTACCAAGCTGCGAGACGTCCAGAAGTTTACCGGGTGCCTGGCCTCCCTAAACCGCTTCATCAGCCGGCTAGGAAAGAAGGCTCTCCCCCTTTACCGACTCATGAAGAAGTCCACCCACTTCGAGTGGAACGACCAAGCAGACCAAGCTTTCCACGAGTTGAAGAAGATGCTGACCACGCCGCCTGTCCTGGCAGCGCCGACTGAGAAAGAGCCCATGCTCCTTTACATTGCCGCGACTAGCCGAGTGGTCAACACAGTGATTGTGGTCCAACGCCCAGAAGAAGGCCGAGCTCAGTTAGTCCAGAGGCCGGTGTATTATTCGAGCGACGTACTGTCCACCTCGAAGCAAAACTACCCGCACTACCAGAAGATATGCTATGGAGTATACTTTGCTGCCCAGAAGCTGAAGCCTTACTTTCAAGACCATCCCATCACGGTCGTATGCACTGCCCCGCTTGCCGAGATCATAGACAGCCGCGATGCATCCGGCCGGGTGGCTAAGTGGGCCATTGCGCTGGCTCCTTACACGATCTTCTACCAGCCCCGCACCGCCATCAAGTCCCAAGCATTGGCCGACTTCCTTGTCGACTGGGCCGAGACCCAGTACCTACCGCCGGCTCCCGACTCCACTCATTGGCGGATGCACTTCGATGGATCCAAGAAGCGCAACGGCTTGGGAGCCGGCATCGTCCTCACGTCTCCGAAGGGTGACAAACTCAGATACACATTGCAAATTCATTTTGCCGCCTCCAACAATGTGGCCGAGTAGGAGGCGCTCATACACGGGCTCCGGCTAGCCAAAGAGCTCGGCATACGCCGGATCCTGTGCTATGGCGACTCGGATCTGGTAATCCAACAATCATCCGGCGACTGGGACGCCAAGGACGCAAACATGGCGAGCTACCGATTCCTCGTCCAGCAAATCAGCGGATACTTTGAAGGGTGTGAGTTCCTCCACGTGCCACGGGCCGACAACGAGCAAGCAGTTGCCCTGGCACGGATCGGCTCCACCCGACAAGCTATACCGGCCGGTGTCTCTCTTCAACGCCTTCTCAAACCGTCTGTCAAGCCGTCTCCAGAATCAGACTCCATATTCGTACCGCCTGCCCCTGATGCAGTCGGATCCGACTTGGGGAACCCAGCAAGCGGCTCGGGGACTTCGACAGGCGGCCCGGGGACTGCCGTAGTCGCACCCAGCTCGGGGACTTCAGAACCCGGCCTGGGGACTGCAGCAGTCGGCCCGGGGACTGCAACGACACAACAGGCGGTGGCCGACTCCAACTCTTCACCACCCAACCCACCCACCCTGGTCACAGTAGCCGTATTGGCGATAGAAGAAGTCGCAGCTCCATCATGGGCCCAACCCATCCTCAACTTCCTAGTAAACAGAGAGCTGCCGACTGATGAGATCTCGACAAGACAAATTCAACGCCGAGCCGGAGCATACACAATAATAAACAGAGAACTTGTTAAGCGTAGCGTCACTGGAGTCTTACAGCTCTGCGTCGAGCCAGAGAAGGGCATAGCAATCATCAAGGACTTCCACCAAGGCGAATGCGGCCACCACGCGGCCTCAAGGTCACTTGTCGCCAAAGCTTTCCGCCATGGTTTCTTCTGGCCGACTGCTTTGGAGGACGCCAAGGAATTAGTCAAACACTGCAAAGGGTGCCAAGTCTTCAGCTTCAAGCAACACCTGCCGGCTTCTGCACTCAAGACCATCCCCCTCACCTGGCCCTTTGCCGTCTCGAGGCTGGACATGATGGGCCCATTCAAGACGGCGCGCGGCGGCATGACACATCTGCTTGTCGCCATAGACAAATTCACCAAGTGGATTGATGCGAAGCCAATCAAGAAGTTGAATGGGCCGACTGCCGTGACATTCATCGCAGACATCACCACCCGGTATGGTATACCACACATCATCATCACCGACAACGGCACGAATTTTGCCAAGGGAGCACTGGCACGTTTCTGCGCGACACAGGGCATCCGACTGGACTTAGCATCCGTTGCCCACCCGTAGTCAAACGGCCAAGTCAAGCGAGCAAACGGCCTCATCCTCTCCGGCATCAAGCCCCGACTGGTCGTACCACTGGAGCGTTCGGCCGGCTGCTAGCTCGATGAGCTGCCAGCTGTCCTCTGGAGTCTGCGTACTACCCCGAACAAGTCAACCGGCTTCACCCCTTTCTTCCTTGTATATGGTGCCAAGGCAGTCATCCCAACTGAAATCGAGTTCGACTCGCCTCGAGTCAACATGTACACGGAGGCGGAGGCCAAGGAAGCGCGAGAAGATGGCGTCGACCTGCTGGAAGAAGGCCGGCTGTTAGCACTCAGCCGGTCCGCCATCTACCAGCAGGGTTTGCGTCGTTACCACAACCGGAAGGTCAAGCCAAGATCCTTCCAAGAAGGCGATCTTGTGCTCCGGCTGATCCAGCAAACAGCCGGCCAGCACAAGCTCTCGGCCCATTGGGAAGGCCCCTTCGTCATCAGCAAGGCCCTAGGCAACGACTCCTACTACCAGATCGACGCACAGAAGCCGAAGGCACGCAAGAGAGATGATTCCGGCAAGGAGTCGGAACGACCATGGAACGCCAATCTCCTCAGAAGATTTTATAGTTGAAAGCAGTATGTACCACGCTAACTTTTGTATTAAAACAAGACAACGGGCCCCCCGAGGTGTACTCAGGGACTACCCTCTTTTATCTATGTATGACGAGTGTCATACCTATGAATGTATTGTTACATTTGATTTTCTGTCCGGCACCGGGTTCGACCAGTCGGCCCGGGGAATTGCCGCCTTGAGTTATATTAAAGTTCTACCTGCAGTCAGACAAGTAGTGTGCTAGCACCCGAGCCCTCTCTTGTTGAAAGTCGCAGCTCGAAGAACCGACTGATCGACTGGCAAGAGCCAAAGGCAGGAAAGGATGCCCACACGAAAAACGGCTAAGGACTAATGAACCTATATAACACAAGCCGGCCTCCCACCACGCCTACCGGCTGTCAGAACAGCCGGCTGGCCGGCTACCCATTCACTTTGCTACAATCCAATAAAGCTAGAGTACTTGCCCTCCCAACCGGCCAAGCACTTCTCCAGCCACAGATTGCAGAGCAGCTGTCCCGCTGGGAAGGCGGCGACCAAGGGAGGGCGGCAAAGGAAATAGCCAAAAGATGAAAAGCAAGAACAATGGGAAGCCAAACACATGCATGATTATATTTACACAAAAGGCCTTCGAAAGGCCGGCATTCGACATAGTTTGAATACACCCCCAGTGGGTGGAACTGTGCAAATTTAATAAAATATTGTTCAAAGAGTAATAAAACAGGAAAGTAAAGGCGGCAGATTAGGCTAAGGGCGCAACAAGCGAGCCGGACTGGTCGGTGGAGATGGCAGTGCCGGATGGAAGAGTGGCCGGCTGGCGAGGCTCGGCTTGATCATCGCCGGCTGCAGGTGGTGCGCTCGCACGTGCCTCGTTGCTGGAGGCACGATCAAGCTGAGGCTCGCCGGCTGCTCCACCATCTAGCACAGCGTCTTCACCATCCTCCTCCTCCTCCTCCTCCCCGCCCTCGTCGCTGGAGTCGATCTCCTCCGCCGAGTCCTCGCCATCTGCTGGGTTCATCCCGAACCACTCCTCTGGCTGAGCAACGCCGTTATCATCCACCTCAGAAGCAAAAGCGCTGGTGTCGGTGTAGTCGGCGATCGCCGAGGCACGCTGGATGATAGCCGGCCGCGCCGGCTCCAGCTGCGTGTCGGCCTCCTGCCACCAGGAGGCCAGCTGGTCCAAGCTCAGCTCAGGATATCAGGCTTTGACGAACTCCAGCGCTCGCGTGGCGCCTGACCGAGCTGCAGAAGCCTTCCAGGCCTCGAAGCGGCCAACCGCTACCTCAAGCCAGTCGGCAGTCCGACTGGGGGTATGGGGAATCACCTTGCCGGGCCAGAGAGCGACCAACACTTGCGCCCAAACACGCTGTAGCCAGCGGAGCATGTGGTGAGCCGGCTGGAGGCGGGCTTGGATCGCCAGGAGCTGTTCCTCAAGCGACCGGCGAGCGTTCGGCGCGATCTCAGCGTCAGCCTGCCTTTGCGCCTCCCGGTGGGCCTCGATGACCTGGTTGGCGGCAGTAGAATAACCAGGGAAGTACTCTGTACAAGCAAGAAAGGAAGAGAAAAATACAAAGTTAGAGAATGAACCAAATGGCAAGCGGCAAGCAAGGAACCACGAAGAAGGCGGCCTACCATCAACCAAGTCTTTGATCTGGCCGTAGCCGTTGATCAACGACTGCCTCGCCTCAGCCCAGCTCGCCGCCTCGGTCTCGTACTCGGCTTGGAGGGCGGCCTCGGTGTCCTGCACCGCCTTCAGGGCCGCCTTGTGGCTCTCCTCCTGGTCGGCCAGCTTCTTGACCAGGCGGTCACGCTCCTGAGCCAAGGTGTCGAACTCGGCTTCCTTAGCGCGAAGGGCGGCCTGGGTCCCACCCAGCTGCTCCCTCAGCTTGGCGTTGGCTGCTGCAGATACGGCAAAGAAGAAAAAAGCAATAAGAAAGAAGTCGCCAGGAAAGATCCGGCCCGACTGCTTAGCAGTCGGCTCGAATCTCGGGGACTACACCCAGTGGGTGCGCTGACGCGCCCCCACGTGAGATATAAAAGGAAGCACTTACCCCGGTTCTCCGTTAGATCAGCGGTCTTCTGGGTCAGCTCCCGAGCCTGGGAGTTGAAGGCAGCCGCACGCAGGTTGTGGTTGTCCTGCAAGTCGGACAGAGAAGCGAATAAGAACAAGATAGCAAACAAAGTCTACCAAGAAGTTCCAAGCCGCCTGCTCAGCAGCCGACTCGGAACTTGGGGACTACACCCAGTGGATTCGCTGACGCGCCCCCAAGGAAGAAACCAAGATCAAGAAACAAAATCGGGAAGGCTCACCTGAATGGCCGCCCATGTCGCGAGGAACTCTTCATTGTACTTCCTCAGCACGGCGGCCTGGGACTGAAGCCGGGTCCGGACTTCCTGCGCCGCCACGTTCACCACGGCCATCCCACCACCCGGCATCCACCTCGAGCTGGCGCTGGCCGTCTCTAGATCCTGGGCCGACGAGCCGGAGCCCACGGCCTTCTGCGGGTCCGGCGCCGAAGTTGCCTTCCCCGCGCGCTGGCGCGATGGCGACCGGACCGCCAGGTCCGTCCTCGCTGCCGGCTCGCCTCCAGCCGATTGCGCGGACGACGCGTTAGGCCGGCTGCCTTGGGCCGCACCAGTCGGCGATGGCGGCGCCGCCTCCCTCTCCTGGACGACGACGTCGTCCTCCTCCCTTCCCATCCCCGGCAGGTCGCCACCGGCTTCCTCCGGCGGGGGCTCCGGGACCTCGAGCGCCATGGTTCGCAGGGGGGTGACAAGCAAGGCCCCCTCCGCTGCCTCTGCGGTTGCAGCCTCCGCCTGAGCCTTGGCTGCTGCGTCGGCTTGTGCCTTCGCCGACTCCTCCGCCACCTCCTGCGCCGCCTTGGCGGTGGGCGCCTTCAGCTCCTCCGCCTCCCGCTCCTCCCGCGCCTCCCGCGCGTTCCTCTCCGTCGCCGCTTGAAGCTCGGCACGGGGGTCCACGCGGCGGGTGCTCCCGGATCCTCCCGCCGATCCAACCACGAAGGCGGCAGCGACCCGCTCAAGAGAAAGCGGAGCCCTGTTTTTTGAGTCAAGACAAGGATTCAGAATTCGACAAGAAAAGAAGAAGGAATACGTGAGAGAATCGACACTTACGCTGAAACCTTTTGCGGCTGCTTGACTACCTTGCGGAAGCGGGCCGCCTTTGCGGCCGCCTCTTCCCGCCTGGTTGCCGCCGCCCCGCTCTTGGTCTTCTTCGGACGACTGCCGAATAGGCTGGACGTGGCCCGGCGCTTCTGCGCTCCGCCTCGGGCAGCCGGCGCGGCAAATGTGCCCGCGCCTTGATCGGACGCCGGCTGGCGGCGCGGGACGATTTCCGCCTCGTCGTCATCCGGCCAGTCATTGAAGCTGGCTCCAAGCCCGGAGCCTCCTGCTTCGCCGCCTGCTGCCTTGGTGTTGTCGTCCATGGCGGCCGCCCCCAAGTCGGGGTCCTCCAAGTCGTGCGCCGTCCGGTTGGGGAGAAATTGGCGATCCGCCACCGCTGACCCGGTCGTCGGTCGAAGGAGAGGGTTCTGCCAAGACGAGCTGACTGATCAGAGTCGGCCAAGAAAAACTTGGTGACTAAAGTACTAAAGAAGAGAAGATTTAGAAAGCATACCATAGGCGGAGGATTGGCATGGGAGTATGGCTCCTTGCCAAACTGCCACTCCTCGGAGAGCTTGCAGTTAGCGAGATAATTCACCATGTGAGCTACCTCGTCATGAGGCATCTCCTTGGTGCACATCCGACTCGGGTCGAGTTGGCCGCTCATTTGACAGATCAAATGAGGGCGGCTTTGAAGCGGGAGCATCCGGCGCACCACGAAGGCGGCCAGCAGGTCGGACCCAGTCAGGCCCTCCGACTGGATCATTACCCGGAGTCGGGCAACGGCGGCGACTCCAGCCTGCGTCAGCGTCCTGGCCCGATAGGACCACTGGGGCCGCCTCCCAGCCGGCGGGTCGGCTACGTAAGCTGGCAAGTTGACATAGTCGCCTTGCGGGGCGACGTTCTTCACGTAGAAGTACGATTTCTGCCAGAGCTTCACCGACTGGATTAGCGTGATGACAGGGAAGGGGTTGTCGGCTGCCGGCCTCCGCATTGCGATGAAGGCGCCGCTCTGAGCCGGCACGCCCTGCATGCGGGTGCCGAGCTTGGATTGGAAGAATTCTCCCCAGAGCTCGAGGGTGGGAAGAACGCCAAGAAAGCCCTCGCACAAAGTGACGAAGGCGGACGGCAGCACCACCGTGTTGGGTGTGAGGTGGTGCGGCTGGAGCTGATAGAATTCAAGGAAGGAGCGGAAGAAGGCGCTAGCGGGCAGGCCAAGGCCACGCAGGAAATGCTAACGGGCTCGCCTTCCTCCGGCTCCGGCGTGATCTCCTTCTCCCGCGCGAGACGGACCTGCACCTGGTCCTTGTCGGGCAACCGCCGCGTCTTGTGGAGGAAGTCGATGTTGGAGCCGTCCCAGTCTCCGCCGTGCTGCATGACGGCAAGAAGCTGACGAGAAAGGGTGCGGCGGCGGTGAAACCACGGCCCCGCGGCGGCGAAGCTGCGGGGTGGTGCGAAGATTAGTGGGACGGCGCGGCGGCGGGAGGCTACTGCGATGGGGAGAAGGAAGAAGAAGATGGCGGAGCGAGGGTGAGCGTGCGAGTGTCTGCCGCTCCCCCTCCTCCCCCTACTTATAGCCTCGTGCGGCAAAGCCGAGGAGACGAGGCGTGGGGGAACGTGGGATTAACTGCGCCCACTCCCCCACGTCCTGCGATTATAGCGCCCTAACGACGTACAGAAACTGCCGTCGGAAGGCGAGCGGCCCGCTTTGGGCCACAAAATATCCGCGACTGGGCCTAGGCGTGGGAGTGGTGGGCCCCGGCCTGCGGCGGCGTCCCGTCGCGCGCGTGGGCTGGCAGGCTTTTTTCAGCCGGAAGGTGCCATGTGGCGCGTGGGCGGCAAGCGGCCGACCCTCCACCCGGCGTGCGCACCAGCTGGCTCCCGCCTTTAGACTTCAAAAACCTCGCCAAGACGGCGCACCCAACCGAAGCCGGCTCCTAGCTGCTGGCTCTGCAAGATAGGAAGCTGACTGAGTTTCTCGTCCTCCTCTCAGCCTCGAAGCCCAACCAGCTTCGGAGACTGCTGTCGGAGTAAATGGCCACGGGTAGCCTAACCCACTCCCCCTGGCTCTTCAAAAATTATCAGGTCAATCGAGCCTTCAAGCATCCAAAGCACAGGGCCGCCTTCCCCTGGCCGGCTATCTCCCGAGCCGACTCCTGGAAGGCGACCCGGCCTCAAAAACCTTCCCGAAGAGAACCACAAGATGGCCGACTCCAGGAAGCCGGCCCCAAGAGGACCGACTCCCAGAAGACGGCCACGAAGAAGACCGACTCCCAGAAGCCGGCGAAGACTGCACCCATATAACGGTGATGAGACGGGACGTGGCTACAGTACAACCTTCCACACCCAAATCCCGGAGCACGCGTGGCCACAGTGCGCCGTACGGGTCGGCCATCCCCCGTCCGGCGCGGCACTGTTGCCATGTTGACCATGACACCACCCATGCCAAGCGCCAGTACGGCCCGCGGGCGGCGGGCCCCTTCAGCCAGAGAGACGCTCGAAGGCGGCTAAGCCTCCCCCAGCCGGCCTGGGGCGTAGCCGGCTCCTAATAGCCGGCTACCTACCTCCCTCGAAGTATGTGCATCATTAAGGAGACAAGACGAGGTAAGGCTACAGTGAGAGACCGCAAGGCGGCGGCACTGTGGCCATGCTTACCTCGACAAAGCCCTCGTCATCAGAGGCGAGGCTACAGTAACCAGCCACCGACAAGACCCCAAGCGGTGGGGCCGGTTTGTCGGCCAAGAGGCCAGCAGCCGGCGGGACCCACCAGTCGGCGGGCCCCAGCGGTCAGCAGAGAAGCCGGCGAACACAGACACTGACGGCTGGGACCCGCGCCCAGCCGGATTACCATTGTATCCCTGGGGGTAGGCCTATATAAACCCCCAGGGCACCCATGCAAAGGGTTGATCTCTGAGAGTTTTAGACACCACGTAGAGAGAAAAGGAGAGCTAGCCTTGCCCTTCTTCTTCCTCTAGCCAAACAGCTCAAGGAGCCTTTTGTAGCTACTTGTATTGATCTAGTGATCATGCGGAGACCCTGCAGAGCAGGATTAGGGGTGTTATCTCCACGGAGAGCCCTGAACCTGGGTAAGATTCGCCGGCGTGCATGTCTTCGCCTTATCCCGTTTCCGGGTACCGGCGATGTCTTGCTGGCTCCCACAATGATAAGCCACCCATTGGCATATGTCGCACCTATCACCCGACACTACTTCTGTCATTAAGTCTCTCTATATAGGTCAGCTCTTTCATTGCATGTATTTATAATTATCCTCACTATATTATGCAGATTGAAGATCGCCGAATTGAAGAAAAGACAAATCAGTGATATTGGGTTCATTAACACAAATCTCATAGATGCAACTGAGGTTAAATATCATGCCGAAAATACCGAGGCCAACTTGCTACGATCGTTGGAAATAAATGAAAACAAAGATATAATACTCTTTCTTTACAACTTCAAGTGAGTGTTACTGTCTTGTGCATATTCGGTTTCCCTTATTAGTCTAGGTTATAGTAATGTAATTGATGACTTATGCATGCGTGCGCAGCTTCCACTATATTCTCCTAGATATTAAGCTTGAGCAGTAAGTAGTAACCGTCTTAGACTCGAGACTAAAAGATCCCCAAGACTATGCGGACATGACTCAAATGCTCGAGAAGTAAGTTAAATCGATCATTATCCACCATATCAGCAACATTGTTCATTTCCTGATATCAAGTAATTGTTTTCTTTGTCTGGCGGGGTTTGGAGAAAATTCACCAAAAAAGCTCCGGGACTGCCGAAGAAGCTGCAATTTAGACACCCGAAAGTAAGTACTATAGTAGCATGTTCCGCGCATCTCCTAGTGATTCATGCGCTAGTTTCATCAATACCATTTAGCATGCTTGCTTATCAGTTTGATTGACCTCTATTTCTTGTAAAGTGGTTGTGGCAGGAACCCCGGAATAATTACTGTGGATACTACGTTTGCGAGTACATCCGCTACACGACCTGTGAGCGGGGCTACTCTGACGAACAATATGAAGTGCGTAAGCAATAATATTCACAATTTTTTTATTACCATCATTTGTGTTGAGTTTCATTTATTCATATATATATATGTATTGCCCCCTTCTTCAAATTAGATCTTTCGGATGCGGGATGAACTCCTAGCACCAGATCGTATGCGAGCAATTCAAGAGGAATTGGCGGCATTCTTCCTTGACCACGTGATCGTTGAAAACGGAGAATACTATGTGGACCCTGTGTTCTTACAATTTAATTAGGAGATTATATTTTAAGAGATAATTATTGTATATATGTAGCCGGTAGTGTCGGATAGATAAACGAGAACTTGTTGTTCAACCAATCTCTCGGAGAAGGAGAGGTGGTCGATATCACTTCTCTCTGTATGCATATGTTCATGACGATCTTCTGTTTCCTTCATTTGCTTACTAGCTAGCGTGTCTAGTCCTCTCCATACGTATATAGTACGTAGCGTCGACCAAGCACGGAGACAAGAGAGGACACTTCTCTCTATTAATTAGCTAGCTAACACAATATATGAAACACCTAAATTAACCCCCCAAAACCCCCAACCCCCCCCCCCTCAAAAAAAACAAAAACCCCAGCCCCTAAAATGCTGACGCGTGGATGCCTATTGGTCCCGGTTAGTGCCACCAACCGGGACCAAAGGCCCTCCTGCCTGGGCTCGCCGCACAGGCCACGTGGAGGACCATCTGTCCCGGTTCGTGTAAGAACCAGGACTAAAGGGTTAGGGCATTAGTAACGACCCTTTAGTCCCGGTTCAAAAACCGGGACAAAAGGCCCTTACCAACCGGGACAATAGGCCCTTTTTCTACTAGTGTAATCGACTTCGACTGCGTCATGCGGTCACTTCGGCAAGCCGACGTCGTCGTCCCAATAGGCGTAAATCGGCTCGCGTGATCACCTTGTTGATCGAATTGCCATACCGACATGTTCGGTGGCCTCGGGACTTCGGCATCGCTGAGGGAGCTCTACCTCATCGAGTGTTCGGCACACAGGCCATATTTCTTTTATTACTCACTTCGCATAAGTTATTTATTATGTAACTTTTTTTATTACTATTATCTCCGGTTTGCACTATTTTCTGTGCACAGGTAAATGATCCGGGTCGGATAGTATTGTCACCTCGACGTACTGACATACCACGTCACCTCGGCTGGACCGGGGGCTTCTTCATCACTTCATTAACCCACGCCGGGGACTTCGGCGTCACATTGTCGGCCTGCATTAGCCGTGCTATGTTGCCACTTCGGAGTGCCGAGCTCTTCGCTCCACCACCTCGGGACCGGCTTGGGGGCTGGAACCTTGTCCTGCACCATGCTCGGACCGCGTCATCAATGCCGAACACATTAACCAGCTAAGTCGCTTTCATGCTCAAAGTCTTAAATTTTAACTTGTGTTCAGTTCGACCAAGCATTATACCTTTTTTGGCAAAAAGTTGTTTGTCAAAAACTTCCTCGTCAAAACTTTGTTTATGACACACAAATTCAAATACCCCGTTTACTTGGGGGCTTCCTTTATGAAGCCTTTCCTCTTGCATATGATTATACTTGTATGGCTTTGTTCCTTGTTTGTGTATTACGCCACAATATGCACCATGTTGACTTAAGTGTTCCGCAAGCTGGGTTGCCTTGCTCCTGTGCTTACCCCTATGTTCCCGATTGTTCGGCTAGGGAGTAAAGGGAGCACCTCTGCGATTGTCACGATCTGGTCATCCGAGCTCGGACCTCAGATTTGGTGAAGCCGAAAGCTAGCGCCCTTACTGTTTTCAATTATGGTCGGCACACAACGGAACTCATGAATACAAAAATCTATTGCACAAGTCTCATAGTAACAATGAGCAACCAAACAAAGGTATCGGTGGAGGTACTATTTTTTCGAAGATGCTTCTTACACTTCGTCAGTAATATAACATAAGTTCCCTGAGCGCGCTTTGTCCATTACAGCCTTATGGACTGATTGCCTGGTTATCGGAAACACCGTCGATATTCTCGATAGGTGGAGTACATAACACTTTTCGGTCCTTGACCGAAGAGGGAGAAGCCGACGGTCGGTTAAGACGCGTTTAAAGTTCGGGTGAACACATATATGATATAAGTACTTCGGTACATACAATCATTATACATAAAATTCTTTTACCCAAGTCACTTGGGGGCTCTTAAAATTTATATGAGTTGTTTTATAGTAAATGTGTTTTCCTCCTAGTCGTTGCAAAGTCTTTTTCTATCACTCCTTTCTCGACGCAAGTGTGTGGTCAATAGCTAGATAGCCTTGCTTCTCTCTAAAGCCGCTCGAGTTTAGTTTGCGAAACTAGCCTCGGAGAAGCACTCCGCCTTCGGGATAAGGAGGTTGAAGCCGTCGGATGACCCGCTTGATGTCTTGAGATCGGATGTGTCATATTAATGCACGACAAAAACACAAAAATTTTAAGACCAATTTTCGGATTGGCACCGAACACTTGATCTAGTTCGGACGTCAAGTTTCTAATGAAGTTTTTTTTGCTTTTCCAAGCCTGTGGCACTTTTGAACTATTTGTGTGTTTCCAGCATAAGTCTCACAGTGCAACGCCGGACACCTTTAGAGATTCGGCAAAAACATTCTCGGATATTGCTATATATGCATTGGTTTCGAATTGTGTCTTCGGTCAATAGTTGGGTTACCCGGCTCCTGTGCTTGCCTCCTACGTTCCGCTCTGTTTGGCTAGGCGTGCAAAGGGAGAACCACTACGATTGTGCTTCCAGCTCGCATGGTTAAGCACCTCAGTGGAGAAAGCCGAAAACTGACTATCACAATAAGCGTAAACTGGTCAGAGATCCGATGACTATGTTAAATGACGGGTCGTTCATAACATTGGCCGAAGTGTTTACGGCTTGACCTCGGCTGTCGCCGAACACTAACTGGGGGCTCGTAGCTAGCTTCCCCAGTTTAAAGCTCCTATGACTAAGTGAAAGTTATAAAGCCCGCATATCTGATTGCCTTGTTTCCGCTAAGACAACCGCCTCCGGGCATCGATACGTCGGCTGAGGGTTGTTTTGTTATTGCGGAAACACCCTGCATAGCATCTACAAAGGGGTGGACGCCGACGATAGGCCACTTTCAAATGATAAACGGTCGCAACGGAGTCAAAATAAACATATATCATCAGCCTTTGTATTCAATATACAAACTACTGCCTTCCGTAATCATCGTTATAAAGCCATACATATGCATCAATTTGACTTAAGATTTTGGCCAAGCTGGGTTGCCTGGCTCCTGTGCTTACCCCTACGTTCCCGATTGTTCGGCTAGGTGGTAAAGGGAGCACCTCTGTGATTGTTACTACCGGGTCATCCGAGTTAGTACCTCAGACTGGGTGAAGCCGAAAGCAAGCAATCTTAAAGGATCACATTGGTCGGCAACGACGGAATTAAAAATTTTGGTTCATTAATACCATCGAGTTCGGGAACTTTCGCCGAACTAAATCCTCAATATTTTCCTCCCACATTGATCGGAGGTGAGTTTTCATGATCCTGATAAGCATGACAACTCAAAGAAAGGAACGCTAGCGAGACTATTTTCTTTGGAAGATGTTTCTTACGTTAAAACATAATATAACATATCTGTAACACCCCGGATGTAACTTTCCATATTTGTAACTCCAACTCTTGCCATTTTCTGCTATGTGCTATGATATTCCCTTCGTGGTTGGGTTTTGTCTCTCGTTTTGCATTTTGTTCATGTCATGCATCGCATATCATGTCATCATGTGCATTGCATTTGCATACGTGTTCGTCTCATGCATCCGAGCATTTCCCCGTTGTCCGTTTTGCAATCCGACACTCCCACCTCCTCCGGCGCACCCCCTCTTGTTTTCCTTTCGTGAGCGGGTGTTAAACGTTCTCAGAATGGACCGAGTCTTGTCAAGTGGCCTTGGTATACCACCGGTAGACCACCGGTAAAGTTTCGTGCCATTTGGAGGTCGTTTGATGCTCCAACGGTTAACCGGGTAACCGCAAAGTCCTTTTGTGTGTTGCAGAAGAAAAAACACTCCAAGCAGCCCAAAATCCTTCGAAGTCACCTCCATGCTCTAGGTCGTTCGATCACGATCGTGTGGGCGAAAACCGTGCTCCATTTGGACTCTCCTAGCTCCCTCTACCTATATATTCACCTTCCCCTCCAAAATTATTCACAGAGCAAACCCTAGCAAAATCGTCCCCCGCTCCTCCGCACCGCCGGACACGTCCGCCGCCGACCGGACGAAGCCCGCCGCTGCTCCCGCACCAGTCCCGTGGCGACACGTGGCAGCCGCGGCCCGTACGCCGCCGAAGCCCGCGAGGCCCGGGGCCG